>NW_008610485.1:45980-101344 GCF_000691845.1 Merops nubicus | reverse complement strand
CTGGTGCAGCAGGACCAGGGCTGTCTTTTGGGGAAACCTCAGCTGTGAGCCAGAAGGGCCAGAAAGCTGGAGAGAGCTCAGCAGGAGCCAGACTAGCCTGTTGAGAAGCTGTGGGTTCCTTTTACACATCATCTTCCCCATGTAAGGTGGGACTGAGCACAGCCCAGAGAGGGAGGATGCCTTTGCTGCAGACAGAGCGGGTCCCCACGTCTCTCGAGTGCTGTTTGGGGCTGTTCCAACTCCCCCAGACCAGGGGCTCCTTGTACAGCATATGCCAATTTTTCCACACTTCCCCACCTTGCAGATGAGTCAGGGCAGCCCTGTCCAGGCTGAAGCTTTGCTGGTGGCAATCACTGACCACAGAGGTGTCCATCTCTTGTGAACCCTAGCCCAGGACCCCCTGCTGTCACCCACCCCACCCACTCTCCATGCCCAGGCCACCCCATTGGGGCTGTGTGGCTGGAGCAGAGATGCAGAAGGCACCAAGGCTGCCTTGCCACCCCCTGTGCCTCCCCACAGCTCCCAGACATCTGTGCTGGGGAAACCACTTTCTGCCTGAGGACAGTTTCCTTCCCCTGAGCAGATCCTGAGGACCCATGGGCTTAGCTGGTGAGCTCAGTTTCAGCCTGGTTTGCACCCTGCACATGGCACCTTCCTTGGCAGAATGAGATGGTGTTAACACCTGACATGCAGCAACAGCTCTGCATGGGGACTGCCCACAGTGACACACCTGGCAATGCACCTTGCCCCACCCCTGGTCACGGGACAGCACCCAGCTGCCTCTGCAAGCACACTGCAAGCTTCTGGGGAGCTTGAGGACACAGTTGTATTTATAACCTGATCTCACTGCCTGCTCTTCACCAAGAACTCGGGTCTCAGTTTATGGGATGGGTGAAAGGCCAGGTAGCAGCTGCTCATACCTGGTCTCCTTCACCCCTGTGTAGATGGACACTGCACCCATCCTGCAGATTTGGACTGTGCAGAGGGAAAAAACAAAGCTACTGAGTGGGAGGGAGAGAAACCACCAGCCAAGTGTGGTTCATTAAAGCAGATTTGCTGCAGGACGTAAGCAAGTAATCCAGACTGACACCACTGGCTTGTGGCAGATGAAGAGTTCTGCATCTCTCAGGGCTCTGGTGGGAGGGGCTGACTCTGTCCTCTTGACTCATCTTCCTTTATGCCATGGCTGGCACACTGGATTTTTACTTTGGGGCATCCTCTCCTGGAGCTGCTCTGGTACCTCTGCAGTACATGGTCACCACTACAGACTGGCCTGTGTCACCTGCAGCTGAGGCACCAGGACCTGTGAGCGTGGGGGTGCTGGTGCCTCTGTGCCAGACAGGGGGGCACGAGGCACAATGAGTTTCCATAACCTCTCTGGTTTTAAGTGACATGTCCCCAGATTTGGGACTGACTCCTGTTTGGTGCAGGGTGCTGCTCAGACGAGTGGATACTGAGTGCACAGCAGCATGAACAGAATTAGCTCCTTCCTAATCTTCCTTCAGCTATCCATCTTGCTATGCAAACAGGCCCCTTCCTAAATTTTTAATTAAAACATGTCATTTTGAACTGGAGAAATCCTGTCAATCCTCTGAAAACCTAGCTTTGATTTAAATTGTAGCGTGACTGGTAAATCCTTGACAAAGGAGCAATAAATAAACAATAGCTGGTTTTGATCCGTTGTTAAAGGGTTGTCCTGGTTCGGCTAGGATAGGGTTAATTTTCACCAGGATAGACAATGGAACCAGCCAATGGAATATTGGATACAGGGACCTCATGCTGGCTACAGAAGGGCTCTGGGGGTGTGGTCCAAGGGGCAGCTGGTTCTGGAGTCCCCCTTCTCTGTATTGTTTCATTTCTGTTAGTGTTGTTGTGACTTCTCCTTCTGCATCATTCTATTAAATTCTCCTTATCTCAGCCCATGGGGTTTTGCCTTTTTCTCCTTCTCCTTCCCATGCTGCTGTGGGGCTGGTGAGTGAGGGGCCACAGGGTGCTCAGCTCCCAGCTAGGTCTAAGCCACTACAGCTACAATGGTTACAAAGACTGTCAGGTCATCATCCAGCTACAGCTGTGGCTCCTAACCATGGTCCTAAAGGTTATCCATGCCTATAGAAAGCTTAAAAATCTATTAGAGGTGGTGGAGGACCCATCCCTGGAGACATTTGAAGTCAGGCTTGATAGAGCCCTGAGCCACCTGACCTAGTTAGAGATGTCCCTGCCCACTGTAGGTGGGTTGGACTGGAGGGCCTTTAGAAGTCTCTTCCAACCCAATCCAATAGGATTCTGTTCTATGATTCTAATTAGAGCCTTAAATCCTTCCTACAAAGCATGATTAGTGTGGGAGCAGTCTCTGGATGTTTTTAGTTTTGGAGCTTGGCTCCAGCTAAGGTGGCAAGGCAAGGTTGGAACCCCAGGGTGGGTGGCACTGTGAAAGGGGTGACCTACAGCTGGAAACTGAGATCCATCCAAGCAGCCCTGGAGCAGCACTGCTCCTCACCCTGGCTGTCTCTGCAAACCTGGGGCTCACTCCAAACGCTGCACAGCTCCCTGCACACACATCTGGGGTCCTGCTGGGGCTCCCTGGGGGCAGGGACACAGCTCCTGTGAGGCAGAGGCCAGAGGTGTGACACACACGTGCTTCTCACCACCTTCACACAACGCTGCTGAGCTCCAGCAGTGCTGGAGAGCACGGCCCTATCAAGCACAAGGTTTTCTCCCACCCTCTTGGTAAAGCCAAAGCCTCTCCTTGGGCCAAGGGAGACAAGGAGCTGTCCCAGCAGTGGTGCAGTGTGACAGTGTCCTGGTTTCAGATCCAGGGAGCATCCAAAGTGCCCTTGACCCTCAGTCCTGCCCTCTGGTTCAGAGCCAAATCCCTTGGAAAAGGATGTCTGTCCTGCCTACTCTGATCAGCACTTTCAGGCAGGTAACAACTTCGGTGAGTTAAACTTAGGCTTCTACTGCTATGGTAACAACAGGACATTTGAAACATGAGAGTCCTGGCAGCACACAGTGTAAAAACAGAAATCCCACCCTCAGCACTGGGCTAGAAGCAAGAATTAGGGCATCTTCTGAAACCTACACAGACCAGCTCCCTGGGTTTCACCCTACAAGAAGGAGCTCCTCAGCAGTTACTTGACCATCTACTTGAACATGGATTCCCCACTTGCATTGAACTTTTCTGGACCATGCTTTTCCATGAAAATACTTTTAAATTAAGGCATTTAAAAAAAAAAAAAAAAAAAAAAAGCTAGCATTGTCCTTTGATTGCAGAATATGCAACAAGTGGACTTCTCAGGAGTCTCTGCTTCTAATCATCTTGGAAATCTCTCATGAGCAGAGTAACATTCTTTTTGACAGCAGCAAAATAAATTTTAAAGGTCAATTGAATCAGATAAGCCCAGTCTGGCAGCACTTTCAGATGCAGAATTCCATGGATAACATTAAGGTTATGTTCAAGAACAGAAACAAAATTCTTCAGAGGAAAGAATCTTTAAAAGAAAAAAAAGAAAGTAAAGAAAATGAAAAGGAAACAGCAATTAAATAGAATGTCATCTGTAATCCCACTGGTGCAGAACCTGATGATTACCTACTGGGCTATGGACAATGCCACATGTATTAATCTAATTAAAGTCCTTTCTTACAGGCATCTGAAGCCAGCTCATTAGTGTGTTACTGAGATGCTCATTAATGGCTGGCCATGACTAATTTCTTAAGAATTATTCTTTAATTCTTTTCCATTCACAGCCTGGTAGGAAAACACAATGTTTCCATCCCCCACTCTCCCACTTATACGAAGTGGAGACAGGTTCTCATCAGCCACCTATTGACTTGATGTTCCTTAATGAGTAACCCCCTGCACCAGCCCAAGTGTTGTTTTAACAGCAAATGATTTATTTATGAGGAAAAGCAAGTGAACTTTCTGGGAACTTCCTTAGCTGTTAGTCAACTGGCATCTTTGCTTTTTGCATCCCTGGATGCAGCAGAGAGGAAATGGAGTAGTGGAAGAGTGGGGCTCCCAGTCTGGCCACAGAAGAGCCTCCTGCCCTGCTCCAGTGTTCATCTCCTCACACAAACACCCTCTGGCCATGCCTAATAAGTGGCCTCGGGAGCACTCCCAAACTCTAACACTGGGCCATGCCATACCCTACCTAGAACATGATGCAGGTTCTTGAAAGTAGGACATGTGGACCTCTTGCCATAGGGCAACAGTGATGTAGGGGGAAAATCTGCTCTCCAGGATTCCCTCCTGCATTTCAACCTGCCAATCCACCACCAGATAAATTACTCACCTGCCAGGGCCACCCAGCTTGCAAAGAGGAGCAGATGGAGCTTCACTGAAGCAATTCTCATTATTTGGCTCTGCTTGTGTCTTTTAAGCAGCCATCCTGCATTTGGAAGCCACAGCTTCTTTAACAGGCCAATGCCCCTCTCTTTCCAGCCAAACTGGTCCTGCTCACCCCCCAGGTTGTGCTCCAGAGGCTGTTCCTGCCTCTTTTAAGCCATAGGGACTACGGCTGATTTTCTGAATGACCAAGCAGGTGTCAGAGGTTTCCACATCACCACCTGCTTCCTGATGCTTTAGGTTTTAGGAAAGCCCCAAATGCCACAAAACTTGGCAAAACCATGAGCTGCAGGGGATGCTGTGAGTGCAGTCACCACCTGCAGATGAAAGAGGGTCTCCCTCTGGGATCCAGACCATACTATTCCTCCAAAGTGCCTGTCCATGTTTTCCTACAGAGAAAAGCAGCTGACTGTCCCCACACTTGCTCCAGGACTTCACGTCACGGCTATCACCAAAGCCAGGAGCTTGTCCCTAGAGATTGTGCTGGTGGGGGGAATGGGACATTGGATGGGAAGACTTAGGGAGTGCAGAGCAAGAGAAAGTTGCTGGTCCTTGGCACACTAACCATCAATTCTTTAAGAGCTGAAGTTCTTGACGTGGTCCTTTCCTCTCCCAGAGTCAAGTAGCAGCTGATGGCCTTTCAAAATGATTTCAGACACTTTTAATAGGCAGAGCAACGTTAATGATTAAGATAGATATCTGTAAAGTTGCTGGGATGTGGGCTCCAGCTTCACTTGTGGTGGGATTTACTGAGGTTTGGTTGTCTAAACTCCACCTCCAAGGTCTCACAGAGACTGGGGAGGCACACCTTCACCCCGAGGAAAGCAAGATGCAGGTGGGGGGGAAGCAGCCTGCAGTGAAGAGACCTGAAAAGCAGCTGAGCTGCTCCAGGTGGCTGCTGTGGCAAGACCTGTGCTGGCAGCCACTCAAGGGGGTGCACCCTCTCCCACATGCTGTGCTACCCTCAGCACAGGTTCACCTGAAGGTGACTGACAGCCTGGTGACTTTCCCAGCTCTGGGCCAAAGCTGGAGATAAAAGCATGTCATCTTCTGCTCTCATTCTCCATCAGTATCATCATGCCAGTCTTGCACATCGTGATTATGTGTGATGCTCCAGCACTGCGTGGACTCTTGGGGCTCCCTCTTGATGCTGTTTTCACCCCCTCAGACTCTGCCAGCCTTTCTCTGGGACAACATCACCCTTCTCTTTGCACTGTTAAGCTCCCACAGAGTGGGCTAGAGACAGAGACCCCTTTTTTAATAATGCAGAAAGATTAGTAACCATCATTGTTTGTTGATCATGGCCATTCTTTTCTGTAAATGAAGTTTAAAAGTCATTAAAAGATTTGTCAGCTGTGACTTATGAGCCCTTCTTGCTGCAGGGGAGAGCAGCAATGACAAACACCCTCCCCCACCGACTCATCTGTTATGTGTTAGGAGTTGCCATGTTCCAATTACCAGGGACCCACCGAATGCGTCAACGGAAAAGCAACTCCAATATCCCCCGGAGCTGCTGGGATCATCAGTCAGAGCTGGCAGCACCAGCCTGCGAGGGAGTCGGGCACAAATCACACTTGGCACGTGTGCAGAGGCAGCTCCAGCACCACTACTGGTGCCTCCAGCCCAGCCCTGGGGAGGGGGAGCCTGGCTGGCCCCGCTGTGCCCCGCACCCACCCGAGGAAGATCCTGATGGCCCAAGGAGGAGGAAGATGAAGCTGTGCTGGCTGGGAGAACACCCAGGGTTGCACATGACACCAGAGCTCTGTCTGAGGGGCAGGATGCAGGAGCACCTCTCCTGCTGCTTCTGCTCTGGGACAGGGAAGCTGCTCCCCACGGATCAGCCACGTGGAGGCATCCAGCAAAGTCAAATTCTCCTGCCAGGGCAGGGGCCAGCGCTGGCACCAAGCTGCCCTTGGCTCCATGGGGACCTTGCAGCTCCTCACCAACATGAGCTGCTCAACCTTGCTTTTCCCATGGGATGCTGAACAGCCTCCCTGCACCAGTCAGGCACTCCTTCTGCAACCCCCACCCCCTCCCCGGGCTCCCAGATACCCCAGGGAAGTCAGGACCAAGCTACTGGCCCCTGAGTCAGAGCAGAAAGGTAGAAGTTCTCCAAATCTCTGGAGCATCCTTTCTCTAACCCTTGTCCTGGGGACCAGCCCCAGTGTGTGGGCTACATGCAAAGGTGATGCCCAGCAGCAGCTTCCAGTGCCTCTCCATTGCTGGAGAATGGCACGCACCAGATTTTACCAAACTGCCTGGGTGATGGCAGGTGAGTGCCAAAGAGTTTCTTGTTAACACAACAGCTCATAAAATCAATTAGATCACATTAAATGGCAATTTGGCCCTCATCACACTTAACCTCCTCTGTGAGGGGGTAATGGCCCATGGAACTTTACTGCCTGTTTGGCTTTAATTTGTTCAGCTTGGTGGAGGGAGTATTCACAACTGCTTTCCTAGGCAACAAAGTTGATGGCTAAAATCTTTGGGACAAGCTTCTCCCCAAGTTTTTCTCTATCAGAGCCCATTGGTGGTGTCCTGGCTGAGCTACACAAGAGCAGGGATGTGGCACTGCAGTTGGAACGTGGCTGTGGGGCTGTCACAACGGACCACACCACCACGTCAGGAGCTCTGTGCCCCACATCTGGCAGTGGCCATCCCCCTAACCACCTCCCCTAACATCAGCAGAGAGGACTAACGTGTCTGCTTGGTGCAAAGAACTGACTTTGAGTCCCCTGAAGCGTGTGGCTGACCCCTCACATGCAAAGGTTGATCATTTTTCATTCAGCCTCCCTGACCACACTCAGGAGCAGGCAGGCACTTATCCTGTTAACCCTATTTAATCCTATTTAACCCTATCAAATCTGATCTTTTATCAGGAAAACTGGCTGCCTGGGACTGTGTCTACCATCACTGATCCACAGATCTTTGGAGACTCACCTGAGTCAGTGTGACTTTCAGCTGCTGTTTGCTTTCCTTGCTGCATAGGGCATCTCTGACTATCACCAAGAACTGTGAGCAGCACCCGATCTGTCTGGCCACGGCTGCTCCACAATTACTCATCTGAACAGCAGCAGTCATCGGAAAAGCAAAAGAAGAATGATTTCATTTTCATAACCTTGAGCTTCCCCTGCCCTGCTTGGCCGAGTTTGCCTGCATTGTTTTCATCCCCCAGGGAGGGAGGCTCCTGATGGCTCCTGCCCGGAGCGCACCGTGCGTCTTCCACACACGCTGCAGCCTCGCTCTTAGCACCCTGAGCTTCTTCCAGCCTGATGAACCCCCCAGGGAACCTGCTCTTCACCCTGAGAGCCAAACCCTGTGCAACTAACCCATGCTTAGGCTTGCTTCCTCTGGTTCATGCTCATCTGCAAATGCCACAGGAGCTGGGTGCCAGTGGTGCTGCTCTGTTCCACCGGGCACCTGGGAATGAATAACGGGGAGTTCGTGTCGTCGCTGTGCTGACAGCCCAGAGCCAAGCACGGGCTCACTGAGGAACTAGAGCTGGTGGAGTTAAATGGGGAATTCAAGCTAGAGCCATGAAACCCTCATGGTGCACTGTGGTGGGGTTTCAGCCGTTCCCTCACCTTCCACTCTGTGCTCTGCCACGCTGGTGCACCCACAGCCACTACCCGGGTCAAGCCTCACGAGGCACCAAACGCTCTGGGGAGAGCCTGACCCTGGGAAAGGCCAGGAGGAAATTTTATAAAGTTATGTATTTATACACTTTACACAGGAGTCTGAAACATGCCAACACCTCTCCACAACATGTAGTTATTGCTTAGGAACTCGCTACTGCAGAATACCCACACCAGAGACAGAGAAATCAAGAAAATTACATTCTTAAGTGTTTTCCTAACCCCTGTCCATCCCCAAGACTTCAGTTTTGTCAGGTCAAACTAATAGCTGTTTTGTTCTTTGCAGATGGAGTATGTGATGGCAAAGGGGCAGCATGTGGCATTCACCCCCAATGACTGTACTAGGAACCCACTGGTATCCAGCATTTTCTCCTGGCACCAGGTGAGATTGTGAAACCTGTTTTGATTTTGCAAAACAACTCCCAGCCCACCTTTGCAGTGTAGAACAGCAGAAGTGTCCTGAACCCTCTGGCAGGCAGAAAGAGAAAAGAGTGTTTACTTAACAACTTTCTTGTCCTTTTAAAATCCAGTGAGACAGGAGGGTGAGGGAGGGAAGGACTGGCTGGTGAGCCCATGGGGTCAGCAAGAACTCTCTTCATTAGCTCGTGTGAGGCGGATGATCTCCAGGAGCCTGAAGAAACCTTCTCTGGGTTTCTAGAAGAGGCTGTATGGGTTCAGGAGACTCTTCATCAAGGGTCACCTATTGAATGCATTGGTCCTCGGGGGTTTATCTTGATCTGCTCTGAGGGAGCTGGTCGCCCATAGGGAACCACTGGCTAAGAGTGTCCCACCCATGGGTGCATTCTGCAGCTGCATGAGACCAGTGTCCCACAGGAGCGTTTGGGATGGACCAGAGATGTGATGGGAAAATGATGGCTTGCTTTCTGATACCTGCAGCTTGTGGGGCATCAAGTTATCTTTTATCACACCAGGCTACTTAAAACATATTTTTTTCCAAAGGAAGAATTCATAAGCAGGCGTGTTTCACCTTCTGGCTTTGCAGAGGCATTTTTCCACAGTGCTATCTGGCCAGCTGACCTCTCCCTTGCAGTCACTTCCTCCAAAGTTATTTAATTTCTTACCTTGTCTACATAGCTCACTCTTTGTCTCTGCAACTGGCTGCCAGCTTGGGAGGACAGCTGAAATTGGGCGAGCTCGTGATTAAGGGTGCTGATGATCCTTCATGTAAGGGGGTGACAATCTCACCCTTTGAAGCACACATGAGAACATCTTACATGGGAAAGCGAGGAGAAATCCTCTTTCTTTCACTATGATCCTCAACCTCCCTATCCCATAGCCCATATCAGCATAAAAGGGGTTGCTTTTCGGGTTCAGTATAAAGTAATGAAGATTTGTTTGTAGCTGCAAACCACCTTGATGAAAAGCAACCTGTAAATGCAAATGATGCCAGTGATAGCTGCTATATATAATGTCTGTAAAATCATTAATGCCAATCAACTCACATATATAGAATATACATCTTGTCAAAGCAAGATCATTTTACAGCAAGTTTGTTTAAAGATTTCTTTAAGACGTTTGACTTGGGGAACATGTTTCCACTAAGAAATCTGAACAGCAAGACTGCCTGGCTTATGGGCTGGCCAAACAGAGAAGTCTCCAACCATCAGCTCACGGCCACTCCTGGGGCCCCAGCAGAGCTGGTTTTTGCACCCATGCTGTTTTCTGTCTTTACTAATGACCTGGAGGAAGGCGTTACACCCTCACTGCTCTGTCTGCAGGTGGGGGAAGCTGAGGGAGCAGAGAATTACAGAGGGAGTGGGGCACAGCCAAACGCAGGGTCCTGCAGCACAGCACATGGGCTAGACTCACACGGGGAGGCACCCTCCTCTGGGAAGCACAAACTCTGGAAAGACCTCGAGTTAATTGTGGACAACTAACTGGACCCAAAAATGGCTTATGAAGTTCTGGGGTGATCAGCCCATGGAATGGTTTTTGGAGCCATCAGTTCTGCTTTTGGCTCTGGCAGAACTATTCCTGGTCAAAATAAAAGGAAAACACAGTGTGGAGACAGCTTCAGTCATAAGAACTATTTAAGGACTGGAAAACACACTTTTTTACAAAATCTTTTGTTGCTTGACAACAAAGAATTTACCTGGTGACTTGGCCAGGGACTGTAAGTGCCATTCTGGAGAGTGCAAATGGGAAAGAGAATTTATCAACCTGCTGGCCCAAGCCAGAATCCAGCAACTGGGAGATGAAGCTGGACAAACTCAGATCATAAAGAAGGTACAAATGCTTAACTCTGCAGGTAACCAGCCTAAGAATCATAGAATCATAGGGGTTGGAAGGGACCTCAAAAGATCATCCAGTCCAACCCCCCTGCCAGAGCAGGGTCACCTAGAGTACATCACACAGGAAGGCATCCAGGCGGGTTTTGAATGACTCCACTGAAGGACACTCCACAACCTCTCTGGGCAGCCTGTTCCAGTGCTCCGGCACCCTCACAGGAAAAAAATTTTTCCTGATATTCACCTTGAACCTCCTATGCTCCAATTTGCACCCATTACCCCTTGTCCTACCACAGGTCATCACTGAAAAAAGCTTAATTCCATCTTCCTGACACTCACCCCTTACATATTTGTAAACATTGATGAGATCACCCCTCAGGCTCCTTTTCTCCAGGCTAAAGAGACCCAGCTCCCTCAGCCTTTCCTCATAAGGGAGATGCTCCACTCCCCTAATCATCTTTGTAGCCCCACGCTGGACTCTCTCCAGCAGTTCCCTGTTTTGACAGATTTTCTATTGTTTTTAAAGAAAGGCCCATTATTTCCTAAAAAAACCTGCTACTAATTATGTGTTAGCTCCACATGGAATTCAGGGCAGTCCCCGGGCCTGATTTATATCAGTGGTCAGATTAAGGGATAATTTGACTTACTAAATTTATTCAGCACCTTATCATGCACAACTCTCATGCACATGCTGCATTTGTTTCCCTGCAGTTTCCCTGCCAGCAGTTCTCCTGCCTTCCCCCCCACCAGGATGTGCTGTCAGAAGCAGGAGGTGATCCAGTCACCTTGCTAAAGACAACGTTAGTTGTAACACTTTATCTAGACCCCTGAAATATATAAAAATGTGCTTCTGACTGTTAAATTACAAGTTTCCCCATTTAAAGGATGTCAGGTCCTACTTTCATCTCCCTTTGAAATAAAATGCAGAGTTTCAGTTCTTTTTTGACAGCCACTATTACCAGATGAGTCCCAATTTCAGTCCAGCACCAGTGACACTGCTGGCATCACTCCAGTGCTCAGCGTTCAGTTCTCCCTCAGTGTGAGCAGAAACCTGTTGGTTTAAACTTCAGGTGGCCAGCTACACAAGCAGAGATGGGTGCTCTGAACTGCTCCTTTCCTGACCCATGAACTATTACCCTCTTGTGTGCAGGAACCAGAGACTGACTCCTGATGCCATTAAACATCACTGCTCCACTACAATCACTAACAAAAGTATAGTAGGAACATGGGAATTAATATTATGAGTTTTTCTTGCCTGAAACTGTGTGTGATGCCATTTACTTCTGTGCTCTACAGTCCTGCACTGAGATCAATTCAGCTGCAGTTCCTCTTGGCTCTGCTCAGGCTGCAGAGAGGAGAAGCTGAAGTGCTGAGGCTGCAGTGGTACCAGCCTGCACCCCAGCACAGCCACACTTTTGGGAAGCAGCGTGTGGAGGGCGTGCACTCTGCAGAGAAATCCCTCTCTGGGCCAGGAGTGGCTTGCAATGAATGGCACAGGTCTCCTCTGCTGTGCACAAGCAGTGGTAGACTGTGCCTTCTCCATTTGCACGTCTGCTTTACAGATCTGGTGTGGTGCCCTGGGAGCAGGTGTGGAGGAGCAAGATCTAGAGGAGAGGTATGGGAGTCACAGAGGTCAAATCAAGCTCTGGCATCAGAAAGAAGCTTTGGGTCAAAGCTTGGAGACACCGTCCTAGACACTGGAGCACCCATTGGCCAACATGACTTGATGTCTCCCCAGGTTTGCTGCTTGCCTGGAGGCCTGGGCCAGGGATGCTGTGCAGACACTCATCTGGCAGAAAATGAGAGATGCTTTGTTGGATCTGTTACACATGAACAAGGAAGAATGAGACAAAGACGAGAAGGTTAAGAGAAGTCTTGATTGCAGCAACCATGAGACTGTGAAGTTGATCATCCCAAGAGAAGTGAGCAAGAAAAATGGCAGATCCTGGACTTAGGAGAACCAGTTTCAGTTTGTTCATCAATCTGCTTGGCAGCATCCCATGAGATCTGGAGGCCCAAGGAGCCCATGGCATCTGGGCCATCTTCAAGGACATCTCTCTCAAGGCACAAGACGGGCCCACTCTGATGGCAGTCAGGCAGGTGTGGCAAGAGGCCAGCGAGGATAAACAACAGACTCCTAATTGAGCTTTTTCCTACACAAAAAGGCAGAATGAAGAACATGGAAGCAAGGCTGTGTCACTCAGAAGGATTATGGGAATATCCTGCTGCTGCCATTTCAATTCTGTCTTTATTTCCCTTTAGGTGGATCATTATATGGGCAGACATGATGCTGCTGGAGGACATCAAGCCATGAGGGAAAGGAGACATTACAGTACAAGGGCTTTACTCAAAGAGCAGGGGAGTAAGCTGGGAGGAGAGTCTAGTCTTGAGCTAGCATGACTAACCTCATGATTAGATGTATGTGGAATGAGATGTACCAGAGTGAGATGGTGAAAGCATGGTGGACCTTCTCAATGCCTATATCCCCACTGCCAGAGAAAGCCCAAAGCTCCCACAGCTCCAGGGCTGCAGAACCAGTCTCAGGTGCTGGATCAGCTCCCCCTCCTGCCTAGTTCTCAGTGTAAGAGCTCGCTGCTTGACTGCCCAAAAGAGCTCCTATGGGATAATGGCACCTTACAACTGGAGCTTTTGCACAGCCTGCAGGGTATGAAGGATGGCTCCTAGATCAAGGAGATATGAAAGGCAGGTGGCAATTTGTAACCTTTGTAGCAGCTTAGGAAGAGATGGCAATGTCCCCATCCTACACTGTCACTCTTGTGCTTCCTTGTCATATTTGTGCTTCTCTGACATGTCACCTGCAACATGGCCAGACAGGCCTGGCTTGATGTGGACAACCTCCTAAGCCAAGCTACAGTGCTGCTGAAAATTGGGCTGTCTAGTTTGTGATCCTTGCTCAGGCAAAATTCCCTAGAATCTGGGACTGAGCTTTGCTAAAACAAGTATCTACCACTGCCAAACCAAAAGGCTGAATGGAGTTCAGCAGAAGCTACATGACTAAGCCATGGACTAGACAATTCATGCCTTCTTCACATTTCAGGTCTACTCTTTTGAGTGAGTTGTCCATCTGGGCAACAAAAGCCCTCTGGAGACTCCACTACTCACCCCATTTAACTCAGCAGTTCAAGCCCCTGGGAAGAGCTGCGTAGCTGGATGAGGAGGGGATGGGCAAATACAGGCATTGAACAGGTACAGATGTAGAAACTACAGCCAAGCTCAAAGCTGGCCACCCTGATGCCCTGCACAGATTGCACCTTGAGCTTGTCACATGGAATTTGCTGTCTACTAAGGGCAGCAGAGCAGCACTGCCCCTGGCCCTTGTTGATGCTGTACACTAAAGGAGATGGATGGTCCACCTCAAATGTGATGGAGAAGGGTAAAATTCCCAGAAGATGGGAGAAGAAAGGAACTCACTGCAGGTTTAGAAAGAGATCCCTTTCTTCTTAACTAGCTTTCAGCTCATGAAGTCATTCTCTCACACACTTGGCACTATCCTTCCCCAATCTGTCTCCAGCAGTTGGTTAACGTGTCACCACAGCCACCCAAAGCACGCAGCAGGAGGGCATTACACAGGAATTTGGTGAGATTTCCACACCTTTACAAAGCTCCCTGCTGCCTGGACATCTCCTGACTAGAAAGATTAAAGGGATTAGAAGCTTACAAATGATAAGGCAGGGAAGTGAAGGGCTTTAGAAAATACTGAGGTCTTAATTCACAAGGGATGTTTAAAATATGAATGGAGTGTGGATTTTCTCCCATAGGAAAGTGAGAAAATCTACTCTAAAGCAAGGTTATTTGACCAGTAAAATGGTTGGCTCATCCCATAGGAAAGTTCTAATGTATATTTTATATGGTGCAGAGACAAAGGCTTCTCTCATTTGGTCCTTCAGAAATTAGGTGAAGAGAGCGAATGGCACTAATAGGATGGCTAGAGAATCTAGAGTTATGAAAACAATGAATAAAACACTGCTAGAGTAAAGCTGGGAAGCACGTTTCCAGATGAGTAGTTCATTGATTAAAAACTGTATTTTGAGGTGGCCTGAACACTACTCCCAAATCATGCAAACAATCCCACTGGAGCCCCTGCAGAAAGAATGAAGCGCAGATCTCTGATTTACCACAGACATCCAGGCAGTGCTTTAGTCCAACACCCTGCAGAGCTGTCTCCTTTCCCTCACCCCCATCTCTGCCCCTGGGGGAGCTGTGCTATCTCCCACACTAACAGTTGCCTGGGCCAATTTAGTATCCAGCCCTGGTTAAAACAATATTTAACTGTGCTTGTAAAAAGCCATTGGTGGAAAGAGCTCTTGCAAGGCTGCCAAATGGGGCTTACAAGTCCAAAATATGTTCTTCCCTTTCCATTCTCCCCAGGCACAGATCTGGCAGAGAAGGAAGTGTTTCCTGAGGGGGTGCTGAGCAGTGGAGCATCCCTGCCTTGGGTACAGGGTCCCAGAAGATGTCCACCCCAGGCTTGTTTCTGCAGGTTTCTCCTTGGCCCTGAATCAACTCCTGCAGGAGAAGCAACTTCCAGCATAGGTGTCTTTCCATGGTGGCTCTTTCAAGCACAGCTTGCTCTATCCTCAGCCCCCTGCTGACTGTGCACCCCAAATAGTTTTGTAAAGCCAGGAAGTCAGGCAGTGCATGCCCCCAGTGAAAGCCTCTTCCCTCTGACTTTGTAGAGACCACCTCCAAAGGACACCTTCTCCTTCTTAGAAACCCTCCAAAAACTTCAGTCCCCAGCACCAAAAGGGACTCACAGCAAGACAGACCCCTGTTTGCAATAGCACTGAGCCAATCTGAAAGAGCCCCAGCCTCTGCAGGCATCTGCTCTGCTTGCACAGCTCTCATGCCCAGGGTCCCAAGGGTGCTCCTGACAGCCCTGCACCTCTTGGTGCAAAGAGATGCTTTGAGTTTGCTGTGTCCAGCATCACAAGGGAGCAGGACACCAAGGAGCACCCAGACCTCCTCTGCATTTGACACGAAAAGCAAAGATGGTAAGAGGGAGATTAAAACACACAGGGCTAGAGGCCTTCACCACAGGTGACCTGTTGCCTCTCTGAAGTCAGCAAGGCAGAGCAGCTGTGATGCACACCCATCAGAAAGTACCATCCACTCTTGTGAGCTGCAAACAGCTGGAAACCAGTCCTGGCTGGATGAGGGGCTCTGCCCCTGTGCAGGTACTTCCTTGAGCCACGGAAACTTGGTGCAACTGAATCTGGGCCAAGCTGGTGTCTCTGTGCCTTGGAGCACTGCAGTGGTGGCACTGAGACCATCTGCAAGTGCCTGAGCTCCTCTGAATTACTCCAAGGTCTGGATTAGAAGGACAAAGTGTGTATAATAGCTAGGCAAAAAGTTTTTAGATGATTTTTGACATATCTAGCTGTAACTAACTTATCCCTCGCAGAGCAGAGCAGAACTGGAGTCACACTTCTGCTACTAAAAACCACCCAAAGTCCAGATATTTTGGGGCAGAGTAAACACCAAATGTGACACGAAAAGGAAAGTGGCAACTGGGAAGGATTTGGCTCTCTATAATTAACCTGGTGACACTTCTGAATGGCTGACAGTCTGAGATAGACAGAAGTGGGATCTGACTGATTCAGGAGCTAGATTTTCAACAGACAACATGTACAACGATGTGATCATCAACCCAGTTGATGTGATCTTCCATTACCCATGTGGCTCACACAGCTTTAAGACTCTTCCTTAGTTCAAATCACAGGGATGTTACGTGCAGTCCCACCAAAGAGCACTTTTGGCCACTGATAGTCACAGACAGCATCCTTGCTAAAAGCAGCAGCAGAGCTAAATGCCTCTCAGCACGTGGAAGTGCTTGGCTCACAGCTGTGTACCAACATTCCAACCCACTGCAAACAGATCATTTAGATTTTGGTTTAAAGCAGCAACAGGTATAAATTGTGACACGTGTTTATATAGTTCAGCCTTCCCTGCATTGCCATAAGCCATCATGAAACAGGTCCATGCCAGAGGGTATTAAACCTGTTATCCTACTTACACTTCAAAAATCCTACTCAAAGTTACAAGAAATTCAGGCAGATTAGGACTGTTAATGGAGTTCAATGGTTTCAGCCGTTTCAGTTAAATTACAAAATCCCAACCATAAAGCCTAGAAGGTGGGCAGCAAGGGTGCTCCACTGGGGTTTCCAGTTCCAAACAGCCTGACCATAGTCACAAGCTCTCTGGAGGCAGACTTGCCCTTGCTTCTCCTGCACTATGCCTTGCAGAGAGGGGCTGTATTTCCTGATCTCATCTGTGGTTCAGTCCTGCAGAAAAATCAATAATCACAGTAGTGATGCCCTAGCAGTGTTGGGCCCTCTCTCATTACCCTGATTTTGGAGGTGTCTCACTTGGCTTCTTTCCATGACTCTCTCCTGATTTATTTCCAGGTCTTTCCAAACAGCCTCTGGACTGCAGCAGAGGACTTGCTGGTGGTCCTGGGGAGGGTGAAGGCAGTGGTCCTCCACCCTGGGTCCCAGGGGGCTCTGCCTGCAGCAGGGCACATCGCAAACGAGGTGAATGTGGAGGTTCCCATGGCAAGTGCTGGGTGGCACTGACCATCGCTGGCTGAGCACAGCCCCCTTCTCCCTTGGCTGCAAGCCCTTGGGGTGGCTCTCCTGCCTCTCTCATCCTCAGTGTGCCCCGGGTGTGTGCAGAGAGCTGGGGGCTCTGCCCCAGCCTGAGCAGATCAGCCGAGGCTGAAACGCTCCTGCTTTGGGCACAGTCTCTGCTGGCTCCAACACCAGCACAGTGTGACTTGATAGAGCACATATAAAACTTTCCAGGCTTTGGGTGAGATTTACAGAGCACTGAGCGTAGGAAAGTATTTATTGTGGAGCAGAGGTGATGGTGAACCTGGGGAGTGTGGGGCCCGGGCAGGAAGGCAGCACGATTCATCAGCGAGGAAGAGCACGACAACTCCTCTGCTTCCTGCAGCTCTGCTCACAGCCAAGAAAAATGAGCCATCCTACCAGAAATTATGTGTGACGGGAAGGACAAACCACACTAATCAAAACAGCACTGCTTCAGATGGAAGAACCCTCTCACAGGCACCCAGCTTCATTTGGAGGGTGATCGTGGGCTGTGAGGATGCTCCTGGCAGAACGAGGCGCAGACATTGCACAACCTCCCCTCCTCCAGGAGCTATATACTCACGTAAATACTCCAAAAGCAAGCAATATACCTCCAGAATACTGATGCCATGGTGTGAATACTTCCTGGCTCCCTGCTTCAAAGCCAAGGCAATTTGATTTAAGCCAAAGCCTAACAAATAAATGAGAACTTTCCAACTGTAGGATGAGCTGAGGCAGAAGAGAAGGGTCGGGAGGAAGCACTAAAGCAATGAAAACAAAAGCTCATAAGCAAGTTGCTGGGAGTGACTGGCTCCCAGGAATGCTTGAACTGGTTCTCAAAAGCAAAGCTTTCATCTGGGCCTCCAATGCACTGTTTAATTTCCTTAAGCAAAATGTGAACCTTGGGGTCAACAGCACCACCTCGAAGCTCCTCTCAAGTCAGATAACTCCTGAGCAGCAACGAACTCATTTCTGCCACTGTGCTGGCAGAGATCAAAGCCCAGACCCAGAGAGGTTTTTACTTCTTGTGGTGGAAGAAGAGAATACATTATCAGTCTGAACTACATTGGCAGTTAGGCAGTAACTCCTACTTAGAGACCAGTTAGTAGCCCCTCTTAAAAACCTGACTGGGGGAAAACTTGAGAGAAGATCCAGGATCTAGGAGACGACTATCTAAATAGAAATCCAGCTCTCCATTCAGATGAACAAAGACCCCGGCACCACCTGAGTCTAAATCAGACCATCCAGAAAGGTCACAGTGATTTGGATGATGAAATCTATCCTTACGTTTTGAGTCTGACTTCAGCTATTCCAGAAATCAGCTGGGCCTTAGGTCCATTGAATTTCTCCTGGAGAAAGTGACCATGAGTGATCATGGTTTGTGGGGAGAGAGGATTTCCTGCTGCAAAGGTTCTTTGGTTTGCCTTTGCCCATGACAAGGCACAAACCCCAGAGTCGAGTGTGATGTTCTTTTGCCACGTTCACCTCGAGTGACTTTACCAGGTCCACGTGGTCTGGCGTGGCCAAGGTGAGCCCAGAGCACATCATGCAAAGGGCAGGCTGGGGCTGAGCCCTGGACCATCCTCTGAAGAACAAATCAAACTTGACTTTGACACACTGGCACTGCCCTTCCCTGCCCTGTGCCATGCAGCTCACCATGCCAGCATATGATGACTTTCTAGGTTGGGTTTTTTTCAGTTCTGTGTCTCTGACTCAGGTCCATGCTGGTCTCCTGCAGCCAGGGGAGCTCACCTTCTCAGCCCAGGTGTGGGGTCCAGCCCAGCCCTCTCACACTGCCAGCCTTCAGACTTCACAGAGTTTAGCTAGGACCAACCAAAATCCAGCCAAGAGCCTACTGGGAACAACCCCCCTGGCTTTAAAACCTAGGTCCCATGTCTGGGTCTGCCATGCCCCGTGCCAGGATGCTGACCACCACCTCCCATCCCATCTGTGCAGCGTGGATGTTTCACCAGCTCTGCCATCCCCTGCCACCTCCCAGCTGCCTCCACGAGCCAGAATACTTAGCTGAATTTGGACTCTTCATAATCTTAAAACCAGATCTTTGAGTTGTTTTAATTAGTCTCCTGCTTTTTTAAGACCTTTTCAGAATGAATTTTCAAGCTTTTAATCATGATAGGCCAGAAATACACGATTAATTTTTTTTTAAAGTGAAGGTGCTCACAACTGATATCCCTGTAAGAGCTGAAGTTTTAAGAAAATAAGACTTGAGGCCCTTAGTAGAACCAGAAGGGCTGGCAAACCTGGAGGAGACTGAGGCTGCAGCACAACACTTCTCTTCCCTTTGGGTAATTTATTATAGAATTGAAATAATTTATTCATAAAATAAACACTGAACAAAGTAGAACCTTTTAAGAGTCCCCCTCCCAAACACACAATTCTCATGACTATAATTCTAATAAAAATATGCAGTTATTAATGAAGAGACAAGAAGTAGAAACCTATTGAAAATCCAGGCAGCAAGACCTGTGGACCAGATGCTTTACTGACACAAACTGAGGTACCACTGGGGTCTTTAATTGTGTCATGCCAGTTTACAGTGGCAGAAAATTTGGCTACATCTGGTAAGTTGTATAATGCTAGGACTGGTCTGGCAAACAGATTTCAGTGCTATAAGCTGCAGTCAGCAGAGATGTGCTGGGTTGTATCAATCAAGAAGCACATTGGATGCCTTCCAAAAAGTGGAGTCTTAATGATGGAGCTTTATCATGGAGAATTCATTTCAAGTTTGAAAAAAAAAATAAAAAAGAATAAAACAGATCTTAGGTTTTGGAGTTCACTGCAGAGGTGAGGCAAGCTTTGGGTCCTGCAACTGCACATCTCAGCACGGGCAGCAGGTTCAGTTTATTTGGCTTGCTGTGTGTGAACACACAGCCTGAGGCACTCGCCACACCTCCCACGGAGCAGCAGTTGGACCTGCTGAGCACTTGCTGTTTGCTGCAGCAGGTCCTTCTCAGCTCTCCAAGGGCCAGGAGTCAAGGAAGCATGTTTTTAGTATGAAAAGATGTTAAATCCCCAAGATGCAGGGAGTAACCCTTTAGTCATGCAACAGCAGAAAAACCCCACGTCCTCAACGCTCAGGGAACCGCTGTGGTCCTGTGCTGTAGCACACAGGAGAGTCAGGCTTGGAAGAAGAAATAAACTATCAAATAGTAGAAAGTAATAATACAAAGTGAGTTCATTTAGGCAGCTTCCACTCGGGAATACCCAAGTGGCATTTTGGAGCATCACCTCTGGAGAGATGGTGGGGAAGGGCTGAAGTGAGAGGAGCTGAGGTGAAGGAAGAGGAAGGCTTTCTCTGCTCTCCGTGGGAGGTGCTGGGGGAAAGGGAGTTGAATAGGGCAGTGCCAAGGTGTGCTGGTGCTTGGGTGTCTCAAGGGTGCAGAGAATTGAAAATTCAAAGAGGAAACCTGTTGTCCAGCATTAGAACAGGCTATGGCCACACTCCTCTCATGGGGTAAAACCCACCCTGGCCACCTGGGAGCCTTGATGCCACGCTGGGATGAAGTACAGAAGAGGGGCAGATGCTGTGTGCAGCTCTGGAGCCCCCAGCACAAGAAGGACGTGGAGCTGTTGGAGCATGTTCAGAGGAGAGCCACAGAAATGCTGCGAGGGCTGGAGCAGCTCTGCTGTGAGGACAGACTGAGGGAGTTGGGGCTGTTCAGCCTGGAGAAGAGGAGGCTCTGAGGGGACCTTACAGTGACCTTCCAGTGCCTGAGAGGGGCTACAGGAAAGCAGGGGAGGGACTGTTCACAAGGGTTTGGAGTGACAGGACGAGGGGTAATGGCTTTAAGCTCGAAAAGGGCAGATTTAGGTTAGACATTAGGAAAAAGTTCTTCAGTATGAGGGTGACAGATCCCTGGAATAGGTTGCCCAGACAGGTGGTGGAGGCCCCATCCCTGGGGACACTCAAGGTCAGGCTGGATGAAGCTTTGAGTAGCTTGATCTAGTTGGAGATGTCCCTGCTTGTGGCGGGGGGTTGGACTAGATGAGCTTTTTGGAGCTCCCTTGCAGCCCAGACATTCTATGATTCCATGCTTCATGGGGCATGGGAAGCTGAGCTAAAGCACTGTGGCCACTGGTCTCACCAAAGTATCCTTCTTTTTACCTCTGACTGTGCTGCACCATGATTCATCACCCCATCTGCAGTCTGCCTTAGCCTCTCACCACAGTGTGCCTTCTTCTGTATGCAGACCCAGTGCTCAGGAGAGCAAAGTCATGTCTTCTGGCTTTTGACTCTTCCTGGGCCTCCAGAAGAGGGTGTGCACTGCACAGCTGGAGAAGGAGCCCAAGGCTTTCCAGCCTTGGCTCAGAAGTCAGTCCTACACAGATAACTCCCCTGCAGTCACCTGAATGCCACGGGGGACACTCTGGATTCAAAGCACGGTGAGACATGGGAGCTATCTCCACTGACTTCACTGAGCCTTCAGGCCCTCCAGAAGACCAGTGACCAAACCAGTGTGCTGCAGCAAATCTGTGCAGAACAGGAGCTGCTGTCTCCCATCTCAGCCTCTCCAAATCATTGCACAAGTCCAAGCAAAGCTTCTGCATTACCAAGCACCAGGGGCTGTATGAACACAGAAGTTGGCCTGTCCGCTGCTGTGACACACTGAACTGCTCACTTAATTCTCTCTCTTTTCCTTTTTTAATAGCTGTGGTTTGCTGCTTTCTGTTGTTTCAGTGCTTGTTCAAGGCTCATCCTTGCCCTGAAGCACAAAGGAATAACCTGTGACGAGTTGGCACCGGTCTCAGCAGGCAGGAAAGGTCTCTGTGACACACGCTCCTCATGCAAGATGTCTGAGCACCTTCTGGACAGAGAGCTCCAAAGGGACATGAAGGAACCAGACCCATGCAGGCAAAGGAGGATGAAGGGGGGAAAGGAGCATGTGGAAATGGCATTCCTGAGCTGATGCCAAAGGCCACCTGCATCCAGAGGCAATCACAGCAATTGTAAGCAACCCTCTTGTCTCTGGCCTGCATCGTGGTTCTCTTCTCTTGCCTTCACCTGCTGTATGTGGCATGTACAAAATGCAACCTGAGGTCTCTGCCAAGTGCATTATGAAAGGGGAAAGTCCTGTGGGGCAACGCTGGTGGTGACAGCACACTCAATGGAGCACACACTGGTGGTGTCCCCCCAGGGACCTCCTGCCCCTCACACAGTGCAAGCTCAGACAGTGTCCAACAAGGAAAACCCAAATAGTCTCCCTTCAGGAGAAACAGGGCCATGAGGACTTCAAAGGCCTGAGCAAGCACCTCACTGTCAGACCTTTACATGGGCTGCAGGTCCTGCGGAAGGGAATAGCCAGCCTTGCTTTGCCCATAGCTCCCCAGTGGGTTTGCCAGACCTTCCCCTTCCTGAGCAAGACAGCTCTGGCTCTCCTTACAGAGCCCCCTGTTCCCCGTGATGTATGACGTCTGGGAACTCTCACATCTCCAGTGGGCAGGCTCATTTATACAGCGTTTGAAAAATAGATGGTGTATGAAGTGCAATTTGGTGTTGTAGCAGAGTTCTGTCCCCCCTGGGGTGTCAGGGCATTTGATTAAAACCCTTTTATGGGAAATCAATATTTTACTCATTATAACTTTCATTCTCAGACCTAAAAACTACTGAGATGGACTTGTAAGATGCTGGACTACATGCATGCACACACAGGTCTATTCATTAGGCTGGTAATCCCTTACCATGAGCACACACAGAGGTAAATAAGCAGTGAGAGGGTGTCTTTCAAACGGGTTAGCAACAGGCTGCAGCAAGGATGCACCATTAACTGCCCGACTAAAGGCAGAAACACTGGCCCAGATCATCCCAAGATCCCGACCAAAGAAAGAAGAGGTAAAGCATCATGGACAAAACACTTCCAAGACCTAAACAGCCCAAAGCTCTGAACTGCACCCAAGGGCAGTAGCTGACACAGGAGACTAGAGAGACACTCAGCTGAGTGAAATGAATAAACGGCTGACTCGAGATCCATGAGACATGCATGGGGTGGACTCCTGTTAGTGCCTCTGACCCCCTGGGGACCCTGCTGAGTCCCTGTGCAGCTCTGTGCAGTGGGTTTCCCATCTGTAGCAAGGGCTGAAGCCACCATCCTCCTGGGGGTAACTCCTGCAGGCTCACCTCGAGTTCTGGAGAAGGAAGGGGATTGGCACTGGGGTTTTGGCACAGAGACTGTTACCAGGCAGCCCCGGGCTCTCCCCAGGGTGGTTACTGGGTGGGCAGGGCTGGGGGCAGCATGGTACAAGGTGCCTGCACACCACGCTGGGCTGCTCTTAGTTACCACCCTGCAAACCCCCAGCAGCTACAGGAGTGAAACAAGCAGCAGTAAGAATAACAAAATAATTTTTAATAACCCCTTCCAGAAGCAGCACTGATTCACTTCTCTGAGGGGTTGCTTTGTCTCCTCCAGCCTGCTCCATTAGTGCTGAAACCATGGCAACAGCCCGGATCCTACCGTTACACAGAAGGCTGCACGGCCACAGCCAGCAGCACCAGCAACTTGCCCCGATTTGACAAAGACCAAAGATGCTCGGGCTCCACCCTGCAGCTTTGCACCACGTCTCACAGACACACAGACAGAGGCTGCTGAGGGGCACGGGCTCCCCAGGCTGCTGGCCCCAGAGCCACGGGGCTCGGGGTGCTGCACGTGCCAGGACGTGTTTGCTGGGACCACTCTTCTGATGCCAAAGCCAGCAGGAAAAAGCAAAGCTCTCACTGCCAGTATTTTCCAGTCCAAATGGGGCCAGAAGAGACATTCTCTGACCAGAGAACTGGAGCAGGTGTCCTAAATTATGATAAGTTTTATATATATATAGGTACACACACACTACTTTGAAATAATTGTGATCACAGCAGTTTCCTTTCCCCTCAGCACCGGGGAGAGGATGTGTCCAGCACTGCTTTGGGTTGTTTTATTTAATTAGAAGTACCACGTTCCAGTGTACTGTTGGTTATTGGTTATGGTGCTTTTGGGAGACAGAATAAGGGGTGGAAGGATGCACAAGGAAAGGACAGGTCCTGTCTTACAGGGCTAAGTGGCCCCCAGTCCAACTCAGACCTGTGCTCCTTACTCTGTACCACTCCTCCCTTGTGCATATCCACTATGGACTGACTGTCCTGCATAAACCAGAGTAAACTTGACTGCCTTCTGGTATGAAGCACTTCAGCACTCAAACCACCAGCAGAAACAGTAACATGCCACAAAAAGATGAACTTCTCAACAAGGTGAAATGAACAAAGTGACCAGAAATGGCAGAATGAAGGGACAAAGTCACAGCATCACCTGGGGGGGATTTTTCTGTTTGTGTGTTTTGTTTTGTTTTGTTTTTATTTCAAAAAACAAAATTTCATTAACATTTGAGAGCACTGCTTGCTCTCTGGCGGTTAGGAAGTGGGAAGGAAAAGTCTGCAAACAGTTCACAACTATCCTGTTGTTTATTCTTGGAAAAAAAAGTCAGATGTCCAAAATATATCTGATGGGTTTGTGCACAAGCCACGTGTAAATAAGTATGCTGCTTTGCAATGAGATGAGTGTGTATGAGAAATGCTTCCATTCAGAGAAAACAGAAGGGTGCTGGGGTTTCTACAGAATGAGCAGGATCAGCCAAAGGGATCTTTGAGGAGGCCCTACTTGGTTATCTGGGGACAATCTGCCTCTCAGTGAAATCGCCTGGCAGAGCCCAGAGCAGTATCAGGTGCTGCAGACAGCCAACACCAGCCCAAATCTGATCTGATGCTCATCTCTGCTGCACTATCTTCCATGGCTCCATTGCTGACTTAGTCACACTACTGCAAAGCCCAAAAATGAATTTATTTGTCTGGGTAAAGACAACCAGACAAGAAATCAAAACAACATCAGGCATCACCATTCCAAGGGAGAACAAACAACCCTGCTGAGGACATTCCTCAGGTCAATCCTATCTCCGTGCCCACGGCCAGAAGAAAGATCTTTCTAACACTGGTATGACAAGGGAGCTGCTCTGCCCTTCACCAGTGGTGCAACGACCAGGATCAAAGCACAGTGCAGCATCTGCTGACCCCCTCGGTGGCTGCATGGGGAATGGAGCCTCAGGGTCGTGGCAGTCCAGCTCAGCAGCAGCCCAGATTTTTGTGGTTGTGGGCACAGCAGTGCAAGAAGCTGCTAAGCCATTGCTTGGCACCAGCAGAGCTCCTCTGCAGGGCAGGGGCTACAGGACATGTCCTGCATGGGCCAGTTCTGGGGGATGGGCATTTTATGGCTCACATGACTAACACTGGCTGATGACTGATCACCTCTTTCAGTGAGGCTGAAGGAGCACCCACCTATCCAACAAGCCCCTCCCTAGGCAGAAGAACCCCCTGGTACCTCCTGACTCTGCACATGAGGATATGGCTCTGATCAGCTGTTCACACTCCCCCTGCCCAAATAATATCAGGATTTGCCACTGAGGGATTTTTGTCACTTCGAGAAGCTTAGAAACCAAGGGGAGCCCTGCAGCTTTCCAGCACAGGCAGGATTTACAGGCAGGGGCTGGGGAAGGAAACCTTACGAGATTTATACTTTTTTTTTTCTTTAAAAAGTGTCACTTTCTATTTACTGACCTGGTTGCCAGCCTCACGTCTCCACGTGCACTTGCAGGCAGCCAGCTTGAGGATTAATGGCAAGCAGGCAGCTTGCTTTTTATTTTCTTTTAAAGGTATTAAGAGTAAAACTAGACCTGTCTCCTAGGCCCCTCAGTGAGACGTGGCTGTCAGGGTCCCCAGGGCACCTGGGGCCATACACACCACGGGGACTCGTGCACGTGCGCTGGGGAGCTGAAAGCATCTTTCAGGACAGGGCAACCCTTGCAAACAGTTCCAGGAGTCAAGAGTAGTCATGTGTAGGAAATCCAACACGTGGCTCAAAGCAAGCACACAGCCCACTCCATCCCCTCTTAGAGGGACCCTCTCAGCTCACAGCCCCTGCCCATGGCTCCTGGGGCCTCGTGGGGTGCTCCCCAGCTTGGGCAGGCACGGTGAGGCAGGCTGAGGACCTCGGGGGTGAGCTGGGGTTGTCTCTCACCAGTCGTGCAAGGTGCTGCTGAGCGAGTCCAGGGCACAGGGCAGCTCAGTGGGATCTGCTGTTAACCCACACCCCCCCTGCAGAGTCACCAGACACTGGGGGCCAGGTCCCTCCAGGGGCTGCGTGGGTGTCCCAGGACCATCTCTCTTCTTCTTACCTCTACTGTATGTAGAATATGGTGGTTCCCAGGACTACAGCTTCAGAGGATGGACAGGGGGAAAATCTCATCTCAAGGATGAAATCCAGAACAGAGGATGAGCCTGGGACAGTGAGAGTATTCTGAATCTGGTCCTGGCAAAACTGAAAGCTCCTCATGCTATTGCATCTTAGATGTAAATTCCTGCAAGTTTGATAAAAATCAGTGCTCAGGAAGAGAATACCTCTAAGAAAGTCTAAGAAACCCTCTTGGGTAAGACAGTAACATAAGCACAACCCTTTTAAGTTACAAGGAGGAGTTCAAAGTTCTGAAATATCCAGTTGCAGAATAACTTTCAGCCTGAGTTCATTATACTACAAAATCCATGCCTCAGCCAGACATTTCCTCCTGCACAGACTCTCAGTGTGCAAGGTCTGAATCTTTTCTTACCATCAAGGCATTCACATCTCATACTCATGTAGATCCACCAGTATCTAGGAGGTGTACAGCTCGTGCTGAAATCTTGGCACGATTCAGTAAAAAAATCCAGGAGCTGAGACCAAAAGCTGCTCTGCCTGAGCTTTGGTAGCACCAGCTGCTCATGGAACTCCAGGTTCTGTTCTGCACTTACAGATTAACTATTCCATTAACCTCACTGGGTCAGCATTAGTCCCAAACAAAACACCAGAATGACTTTCTTTGGTGTTATTCACCCTCTGGAAAACATTGCCAGGTGACAATGCTCAGTTAAAATATTACTCCAGAAGCTTTACTGACCTTTCCATTTTCTATTTTCAGGTGGAGTGAAAACAGCAGGTAGGTATTTTAGCCACCTTCTCCAAAATGCCCTGTAATCCCATGGTCAGCACAGCAGCATGAGCTGGGGTGAAACATTACATCCTGTCACATACAAGAGGCAATAGCAGTTCTCTCAAGTCCAGGGTATTGCACAACTTAGCAAATGTCATGGTTCTACACAAAGTGTGACACCACTTGTCCAAGAAGACAACCCAGCACCCAGAAGGCACTTAAAACCAAGGTCTTGTAGGTCTTTCAAGTTTGAGCAGGAAGCATAATTTTTTTTCTCAAAATTATATCTCCTTGAGGACACTCCTGAGTGAAACCATCTTGTCTCACTGAAGCCATCATCTCACTGAAGCATCTTGAGCTAAATGCCAGGAAAAATAAAAGGGGAATAGACCTTGCTTAAGGAATGAGCCTCCAACACCAGTAGCTCAACCAGCCGTTCCCACATTACTCACTGCTGACTTTTTGATTTTCACTGAGGTTGAAAAAGCATTGTTCAAAACCTGCTGAAAAAAAATACATCCAGAAATGGAGGCACAGCAGTGATGCCAAAGTGCAGCCAGAAGGCACATCAGCTTGATGCCTCTCACCCAGCAGCTATTCCTCAGCTGGCTGCTGAACACAGCTGGGACTCTGGCAGTGGCCACCAATGAGCACATGGACCTGACAGGCCTCTGAGCTCACAGAGGACTTGGAGAAGCAAACCTGCTTCTTTCAAGGTCAGGCTCTGAGCAGCTTGATCTAGTTGGAGATGTCCCTGCTTATAGCAGAGGGGTTGGACTAGATGACCTTTGGAGGTCCCTTCCAGCCCAAACATACTATGACTCTCTGATTCTTGCCTGCTGTGAACAGTGGCCACAGTCTGAACATCAACAAGACTTTGAGAGTGACCTTTTGAGGTTCCTTCCAACTCAAAGCATTCTATGATTCTATAAGGTTTGGTATGAGGATGAAAACTAGTATGCAGAGTGGAAATCTGGGCCCTGGCTGGATGCCTCCAAGAGCCAGCACATGCACACATCTACATCCCAGCTTTGGACACCAGACTGACCTGTCCAGTGAGTCCCTGACACCCACACTGGCTCTGACTATGCCTAGGGCCCCTTAGCCAGGCCAGGCCACTATGGTTTTAGGACTTCAAGTCAATGAAACTGCAGCAGTTCTTGAAGAGGAATGAATCTCCACCTTTAAGTTGGCTACACAAGAAAATGCTTTTTTGAATAGAGATGCTTTCCTACACGAGGGCTGTATTAGAGGCTTTGCTGGCTGAAGCCAAAACCTCCTGTGCTGTGAATGTCCTGCACTTTAATGTACGTGTACTCAAAGTTTGATTTTAAAAAAATCTCAGTATTTCTAAATCTGGGGTTTACTGCTTCATGTTCTTTTCCATTCATATAAAAGGTTTTAAAGCTATGAAATTCCACAAAAGAAGGAATTCCACAATCCAGAAAAACCTGTTATCAAAAGAAGATGCCAAAATGGTTGTTCCTAATTGTGGAAACTTCTGAAATTACTGAGAGGTGCCTTGCATCTGTGACACCCAGAGCCAATAAACACCTTCCACTCCTACAATCAGTGCCATGTATGGTGGAGTAGATGCATTCCCAGCAACATTCAACTACGTTCATTAGAAAGATCATTAGATTTCTTTTGATTAAGTGTCAGGAATAAACTGTAGATGAATGATGGAGTTTTTTAATGAGTTCAAAGTCCATGAAATAATTTTCTTCCCTCAGTCAATTATAATTTCAAAGCAAAATTCCTATGGGACCAATTTATTGGGAGTGTAAAGAAGCTTTTGATCGGCAGCTCCCAGCTGCCTGACTGTGCCTGTGTTTGCTTAGCTGTGATTTTACTTACTCAGATAAGATGCTGAATGCCCTGGCAAAAAGCTCTGAGGAGCAGCTTTCTCTTTCTGGCTTAAAAGACATATTTTGGTGCTATCACTTACAAAAGAAAAAAGATAAATGCCCTGCACAATGAACACTTTCCAGCCATCTCTGAAACTATCCAGGGATTTCCACAGGCATGTTACATAGACAGAGACATTCAATGCTGTCTGGGTAAAAAAAGATCTTCAGAGGGTAGGGTATGGGATCATTGCTGGCATACCTACAGAAAGAGACCTTACTGACACAGGTCACAAACTGTGCCTTTCACAGTGTGGTGTGGTATTGCACTGCATGGAGAAAGCACTGCATCCAAAGCACAGAGAACATCCCCGTGCTTTAGTCCCAGACATTTCTGTGCAAGCCAATCTTCCCAGTACGAACGATCAGAGAAGGTGGCCACAGTGACAGGATCCATGTGTACAGCCATCTTATGGTCATTCAACAGGAACTTGAAGCTGCTGTTGAATGTCTGCTGTGAGACAGCCTTCAGCCCTGCCAAAATCCGAGCAGAAAGTCACCAGTCAGCTTCAAAAACACTTACAGAAACAAGACATCTCCTGCTAGCACCACAACCACAAAAACATCCAAACTGCCAGCCTGGGTCAAACCAAAGATCCATCCACCCTGTCTCTGCAGGAGAGGAGTACATGGGACAGTGTGTGTGCAGGGTGGCACGGAGTATATCCACTCACTGAACAGAGCAATGAAGATAGGTGGCAGAGGAAGCAGGGCAGGGGACACAGTCCTCCTCAGCTTGTAGCACAGCGACAGAGAAGAGGGGACAGCCATGCAAACCCCCTTACTCCTGCATGAGCCATGCTGGAATGCAGGGAGCAGACAACTCAGGGCAGCAAGGTCCTTCCGTGGCACAACCTGGGCAAGTTCTGCTGATGTTAACTCAAGTTTTGTCAGTTGGTCCTTCCAAATCTGGGAGCAGCACCTAACCAGCACAGCACTGCAACGACACTCTTGTCCTGTAAGAGGGTCCTGGGAAAGCAGAGCTACTGCAGAGTGTTCCTCTGGGGAAGGACTCCAGCCCACCTCCCTCCTGCCCCCAACAGCAAAAAAGGTTCTCTTCATTTCATCCTTCCTCTACCCATACCACTGTCTGACCTAGGCCTTGAACTCCACCTCCTGCTTTAGTTCCTGGACACAGCTTAGACTGTCACCCACAGAGAGGCAAAGAAAGCCTGGGAACTGATGGCACTAAACATTCTGAGGGACCTGGGCATCAGACTGCACACACTGTAGACCATGGACCTGATCTTTGATTTAGCCATCTACATATCCTCGTGCCACCCTGGCACACAGCACACCAGATCCCAAATAACACTCAGCATGTCTGTTAATCTGTTCCCTGCTCAGGAGGATGCACTAGAAAATAGGACATCCATTCTTCAGACCCTTCAGCTTCTGCAGCCTCTACAATAAAACACAGCACCAGACAATGCTAAAATAAATCAGATTTCTGATTCTTCATCTAAGGCAGCTTTATCCTCCCCTCACCCCCTGCTCCCCCTCCAGCATGGCTCTGCCCCCTGGCTGAAACCTCCACAGTGGAGAACAGAGGTGGCCACCACCTCCCTAGCCCCCCTCTGCAGCCCAGAGGCTTCAGTTAAAATGCCATTGACTCCCACGGCCACCAACGTGGCAGGCTGGGCTCTGCCACACACCAGGCTGTGTCTTAATTCTGGGCTCACAATATCCTGGGATTAAGCAGCTTCCCAGGTTCAGACCCGAAAGGGGAATTAAGATGGGATCTTAACTCTCACTCTTTGCTATAAGCTGCCCCTTGCTATCCATGGTGGTCCTGGTGGTCTTTTAGGAATCCTGGTGGATGTCCTGCCTCACCCACTCTGCTCATGGCACCTTCCAAAGTTCCCCTGAACCCCACGCATGTATAATTTCAGGCTAACAGACTTTTTCCCAAAGCTTTGCACCCAGGAGACACACTTCAACTGGCCAATTACCCAAAGTGCAGGCGTTTTTGAAAATGTTGCCACAAACTTTTCACTAAAATCAAGCCAGTCTTCATTTCTTGCACTTTCCACAACTCCCAAAGAGTGAAAAAAGTAATGAAAGGCAGAAAGTGAGTATACTAATTAACTTCATTTTAGAAACACGGATCAACAGGCATTCACCAATTTACTGAAATGATGCCTTTCCTTTAACAAGTCACCAAATCTGCCTCACAGCAACGGTGACATTCAAGCCCTTCTGATCTGGGCTAGACACAAACTGTGCCTCCCACTGGTGTGTGGTGCTGGGGACTGCAGATGGAGCCAAGCTGGGATCCCCCAGACCATGAGCTGCAGTCTAACAGCAGGAGCTGGCTGAGCTAAAAGGAGGTGGCTGAGCAAAGCAAAACAATTAAACATGTCCTCTGGATATGACCATGAACCTCTCGGTGACTTCTCCACCCTGTGAGCTAGCACATCTGCAGAGAAAGGAACTCCCAAGTCCCATGGCCTGATGCTCTGGCAAGCCCCAGCAGCAGAGCAGCCCCACTGGAAGTGGGCAGTTTGGTAACTCATCACAAAGCAGACAACACACAGGACTTACCTACTGTCCTGGTTCAGGTTTTTTTTTTTGTGGATTAAGGATTTCAAATCCCTTTTCCAGGGAAGAAAGGATAACCAGGTGTTAGGTGTGCAGAACTGAGGTCTCACATAAGCCAGGGGAAATACTGTGCTCCAGAACATGAAGGAGGGGCAGTTTGCAAAGTCTTAGTACCCTGGTGCTCATCCAGGAAATCAGTTAATTTTTTCCTTAAATCTAAGCACACAAGCAGCCTAATTACATGCAACAGGACATCCCTGCAGCTTAAGTGTCTTGCTGGACCAGCTCCCTGATATAAAGTATAAAGCCAGGACTCTGTGCAGAATATAGAGGGATTTTGATTAAATTCTTCTGACGCAGAAGGAGGGAGGGGGAAATGTAGCCTTTATTTAATGCCCTCCTCAGTTTACAATTTATATTCCAAAAAGCTGTGAATTATGATCACAGCAAGGAAAGAGATCCACATTACCCACCATGTGCCTCCCCCTCTGCCCACCACGCTGTGTTGACAAGAAATCTAAAGAAGAATCAACCTTGTCTCATCTTTTCAGTCAGAAAGAAAAAAACCTGAAAGATTGTGCTTCCTTAAAGGAAGGATGAGGCTGTGTGATGGAGGCTTTCCAATTGATTTTGAATGCCCTGAAGGACCAGTGCACACCCGCAGAGAGCTGGTCCTTGAGCTGTTGCCTCCCAGGAGCAACCCCTGCAGCCCACTGACTGTGACCAGCTGAGCAGAACCACTTCCAGATCTGCTGCAAACCTCTCTTGGAGCTATGGAAAGCACACAGGAAAGGTGCTGCACATGTAAAAGTGGGGTTTCTGCACAAGCTGGAGGTGCTGAATTTGCCTAGCTTGCAGGATGGTAAAAGAGAATCATCTCAATCCACCAGCAACCCCCCAGCTCTCTGCCCCCAACTCTCCTCACATGAATCAACATCCTGAAATCTTCCAGACAGACCTGACTTCCCAGCTTCATGCTTGTAAGGACTAAACTGACCAAATAGCCTTTCCCTCAGCCTGCAGAGTAGCAAAGGTTTCAGCTCTGGTAACCACCAACCATCAGCACAGCTGTAAACCCAGGGCCAACCCAGCAGGCAGCCCCAAAAACACAAGCTTTGCTGAGAGCCTCAAACTTCCCCCCCAAAAAATTTCCCAGAGGCCAAGCTATGGAGACTAGTACTCAAAAACACCCCAAACCAGGAGAGGACAAGACCTGCCAATGGCAGCAGTGGTGGTGGGTGCTTCACAGGGTTCTTTACGAGCAGTTGTTTGGGGGTGTACTCTGCTGCCTGCTCTGAACTCCCTGTCTCTGTTCGTGGTCAGCACCAGCATGGGAGCCAAGCTCTGCACATAAATCCTACCACGTTTCACTCAGTTTTGCTGCTCTGAATTCCTCCATCACCCAGTTCTTCATTCACCCCAAGCCACGTTCTGCATCATTTGGCTTCCACTAGCTCATCCCTTCCTAAGTCAGTCCCTGTGATTCCTGCCCCACGAGCTGGGACCAGCAGCCTGGGAGCAGAGCAGGCTCTTGAGGAGAGTCAGAGAAGAACGTGGGGATCTGCACTGAGGTCCTCAGCAGCCTTTGGCCTCACATGCAACCTTAGGCAGCTATTTAACCTTTCCTGGGCCTCAGTTCTCATCTATAAATGGAGCTAATGCAGCTATGCCTAGCATGTCCACTGCTAATTAATTAACCCTTTATCACTCTGCATGTCACTCCCACCCCTTCACAGGGAGATCTGATCCTACCCTAAAAAGACTTTTACAAAGGTCAACAAGTGAACAGCAAACCCACATCAGAGGCTGCTCAGCTATTATTTGTTTTTTACTTCAGACACAGCCTGTGCAGACTTGTACTCGGTAACACATTCCCATCACTGTCCCTTTTAATTTGTTTTACAATCTGGAGCTGGGTAGGGAAGACCAGAAAATGCCCACTGCCTTCTGAAAATCCAAATGGTACATGGAGCAGTAACATTTTTCACCTCCAAATCCCTTTTTGAGCCTTTCTGCCTATGCACATCCCTGTGTAGGGCTGCTCAGAGGGAGCTGTGTAGTTTTTAGCAATCCTCTGCCTACAAACGGGTCACCAATATTTATCAGGAGCAAAGACAGTAAAAAGTGACAGATGCTGATTAGACAAAGTAAAAAAAACCAAACCTTTCACAAGGCCAAAGCCATCTGCTGCAGCTCAGATGCAAGATTACACTTTGGGGTTATCCCAACTAATTGGAGTAAGCTGGAATGAGATGGGGAGAGGAGAAGAGTGGGAAGGATCAGAGACAGGAGATGTACAACCTAGAGCAGATCCTGGAGCAGCTAGCACATACCAGTTGCAGGAGACAATTTAAAGAAAAGAATTATGAGACAGAAAAGGAGAGTCTAGAAAACAAAACCTAGAAAGTTATTCCTCCTCCTCACAGCCTGGCAATGCAGGCTCAGCGTAGAGTGTGGATCTCTCAGACCTCCTGTCCTCTGCTCCCCTGGCTGGGGTGGTTTCCCCCGTGGCTGATGTGAAACAATGTGGGGTGGAGGAGCAGTATATGCCAGAGAGCCAGGCTGTTTGGTTTTGGCTGCCCAGAGTCCTTGCTACACACCCCTAACTTCTTGGACAAAGGAGCACCAGTGTGGGATCCACAGGGTCAGGTCTATCATGCTATAAGGTACCTGATTCCCACCTGGAAACCTGTGTGTCTGTGGGGAGACTGGCTCTAAACATCTCCAGGTCAGGGAGATGAAAATACTGAAGCTAAACTGCAGCTATGAAAAGCACACAGGCATCTGACAGTGGGCTCCTTGTTCATTATGCAAACACAGAAAATATTCTACAGTACCTAAAAAAAAAAAATAAGATAATCAGAAAACCAACAGGCTACCTGAGCATTCAAGACAAAATTCTTGGTGGTCATTAACTGCTGCCTGCTAAATGGACAGGCAGTCTCTATTAACAACTGCAGCAGAAAACTCAAGTGACAATGGAACTCAAGAGGCAAAATAAATCTTGGAGACTCTCTCCAGCCAATGCTGTAGAAGCACAAGGGCTTCCAGCAATCTGTGGTGCCTCTTCAATAGCAGCGTGAAGTACGTTAAGAAACAAAATTGGCTGGACAAGCTTTAACTACAGTGAACAGATCACCTCAGGTTAGCAAAGCTGCAGTCAATACCCAAGCCTTCAGATTTAGACTTTCAATCAAGTGCCTAATTAACAGAGCCTAGGAAAGCAAGGTTCTGAAATTTAATGAGACACTCAACCCAGAGCTAAGCGCTTCAAATATCTAAGCTTTCAAAAATCATGAGAGAGTGATAAAAAAAAGTGAAGACTATGCAAATATAATTCCTTTTTTGGGTCCACTGCAAGGTTTGCTGAAATGAGGACGAACCATTGCTGGAGTGGCTCTGAGATGGTGATGGAAGGATTCACTGAGGGGCTGGACCCTCAACGGCAGCAGAGTCCCACTCCTACAGCTTCTTTGATTTCAAGAGGATCCCCCAGATTTCCATCTGCTATAATGACTGCCCCAGCAGAGTGTTGGTTCCTGCAGCCCACTTTCCTTGGGTATCTTCACCAGGAGGAAAAGGCTCCTCTTGGGTAACTGGTTGGAAAAGCCAAGAAGTGAACAACAAAGGCAACAATAATGGATTGATGTATTTCCAGCTGAAATTCATTCTGCATCTTCAACAGGAGGAGCACAGACTGGGATTGTACAGTTGGCTTTAGCCACTTAGTGCTGAGCTGTTAATCCAGACTCAGACTGCCTGCTGCAAAGAATTGCTCTGTGCAGTGTCTTCTTCTGCAAGGGTCAGTGGATGTGATCGTGCAATAAATAACCTCACTGGTGGGTCAGCAGAGGCCAGTGGGGGCAGACACTGAGTTCAGCAAGGAAGAGCAACATGGACCTCAGCCACACCTCCTGTGGCTCTACAGACAAGACAGGACAGATTCTCTTCGCTCACTGGTGGACTGGAGAGTAGGAGGGCTTTGAATGACTACCTGGCAAAGCCATGGCAAGATCTCTTCCAATATCCTGTGTTCCTGCCACATGAGATGATGACTAGCAAGAAGAGAGGTTTGGTGCTTGTAGCCTCCAGGGCAGAAGACTGCCCATCAGTGCAAAGATAGGAGGCTGCAACCTGCAGGTGAGCTTCTAACAATTCTGAAGATGTGAAAGATCTGTGCTGCATCCTCCTGCCAGCCCTTGGGATCCTAAATCCCAGTCATTCAAGGGGCTTCCTGCTTGACAAGCATCACAGGAGACCACAGAGGTGAGGGGCTGTGCAGCAGAGGGTGAGACCCAGGCCACAAGATGGGCAATCCTCCGTGCTCAGGGCTTCAATCTTGGCAGGACTTCTGCATTTCTGATTTGAAACTTTTTCTCATTTGAAAAAAAAAACACCCAATAAAACATCCCAATTTTACAGATTAAAAGAAAAGGGAAAAAGTGCAGCACACAGACACGAAGATAATTCAAAGGTTGAAGAGAATCCTTGACAAAGAGATAATTAAAGACTTTGTTCTGTTTAGCTTATCAAAAAGGAGATGGTAAGGTGATGTGATTATTCTGTGTAAGAACTTTCACCTGCAGACAATACTGGATACGAAAGGACTCTTTAATCAAAAGGATGAAGACAGAACAGGAACAAATGGCTGCAAGCCGAAGCCCAACCAATTCAAATGAGATAAAGGACACCCATTTTAACAAGGAGATGATTAGCCACGGGCACAAGTGACAAGGGGGCAAGGGGGCTCTTTGTTCACATCTTCACTGCAGTTTTTTGAAAGAGTTCCTTTAATCACACACAGGTTCCCAGACTCAATCCTGGCCACAGCTGGGTTAGATCCTAAGAGAACACCAAGAGGAAGAAGCAATGGCAAAATGATGGTGATGGGCTGATATCAACACCCTAGAGATCCCTCCAGGCTTCTTAAGGAAATCCATCCCCGGGGCCACCTTTTCATCACCCGAGGCAGCAGGTTAACACTGCACTTGTGGGAGACAACAACCTGCTGTGGGATGCTTGCTGGGGACCCCAGATTTGGGGACCCCAGCCACAAGCCACCTCCCCTGCCACCTGGCTGTACCACATGCTTCACAGAAGCTGCGAGCACTTGCCTGTCTGTGTAAAACCACAGCAGCAGGTGAGATGTTTTATTTGCTTCCTTAAATCACAGCCCTGCTATTTTTACTCTGCTCTAAACACGGATGTCTAGCCCTTAGCTCCATTATTTCCAGCATCTCACACTCAAATATATTCTGGCAATTTCTCCTGGTTCTGGTTTTTAAATACAGTGAAGAATTATACTCAACTGCATTCATAAGCCAGCGTTAATGAGGCTCGTCGACACACTTTACTGGTAGCATCTGCTGTGCATCCTATTATTGATCTGTGTGTTACAGAGACACTGCAACCCTCCCACTGAAATCCAAATTCCCTCCTTTGAGGCAGCTGCTACAGAGTAAGATGTGTGTGAGTCCTTCCTCTGCTGCTTCTCCTTCCACTGCCCCAGAAAAGCTGGCCAGTCCTCCCCAGGATGCCCGAGCTGGCACAGACTTCCTTCTGAGGCCGGTGCGTGGTCACCACCAGCTCTTACCTATGCCCTTACTACTCAGCATCCCACCCCTGGTTCACATGGGTGCAACCCTCTGCCCCAGTGGTGTCCTGGGGAACCACGGGGCGATGCAGGCGAGTGGCTCTGCATGCTCTGGGAGCCCCAGCTGCCATCAGCAGAGCTGCTCCTGGGGGTTATCTCCTCCACAGCGTGTTTCCAGGGGCCAGGCAGATCCTGCACGGTTATTCCTCCAGGGGCTGAAGAGACAAGGGAGATGGATTTCCCCCGAGGCCCAGGGACATGCCCCAGCCCCTGCAGCATGTTGCAGCTCGGTGGGGAGCCCAGGATGCTCAGCTGCTGGAGCAGAGGCTGCTCTGCCCAGCCCAGGACCCAGCCAGGCCAGCAGAGGATGGCTGCATCCCTGGGGCTGTGTTAACAGACTCACTGCCACTCACTGCTCCAATAATGTTTACCCACAGGCCACCAAGTGCTTCTTGACAGAGCAAATATTTGACTGTCCCACTAACCACCAACAAAAAGCCCAGAGAGAGGCTTTAAAAATCTCTCTGTGGGCACGACCTATGAAACCCCCTGGGCAAGGCTCCTTTTGGCTCTTTGAGCCAGGAGAAGGCAGTTCTGGAGAGGTCTCCACTGAAGCAAGCTGTTCCCTGCCCTGTGAAATGCCAGAGGTCACTGCTGGCAGTAACTGGACCCGTCCCTTTTCCCGTGGCTGGGAGCACTCCTGCCCACTCCTGCAGAGCCCTGGCTCAGGGGGTGGGAGCTGCCAGAGATGCCAGACTCAGGCACCATGAGCTGCCTGGCATCAGGCTCCTGCCTACACCACAGGGACATGAAAGCCTGTGCTTGGACCAAGAGGAGACTCCAGTCCAGCCACCCAAATGACAAAGCAATTACTGCCAATTAGGAGGTGGATGAGGAGAAAGGCTGTGGGGGCACAGAGTGGCAGGAGGGATGGAGGGGACAGGGTGAACCGTGGTGTCAGGAACACAAGGCAAACGTTTTCAGCATCCTGAGGAGGGCACGTAACAAGCTGTGATCTGTGAAAGCACTGTGCCTGTCTGTGTCTCACCCGAGGAAAGGCTGGGCATGGGGAAGGTCTGCAAGGACCTGACTTCATTCCCCACGTGCCCATTTGTCACTCTTATCTTCAGCAACCCACGCTGTGCTGGCAGGGCTTGAAAGCAAATGCTGCCCTTGAAGAATGAGCGCGTGCTGTGGAAAAAGATCTTCCCAAACGAGATGACAAGTGTTTGCTGGAATGGAAGCAGCAGGCTCTGGGGAGAGAGACACACCAAGCCAGGTCAGGACAAACAGGCACTGCATGGAGCATGGCCTTGCAAAGGAGTCCTCCCAAATCCACTAGAAAATTCCCCCTGCTTGACAACGCCAGAGAGCAGCTGGTCAGGAAGTGGAAACGGTTTTCCATGAAATATGTGAAATAAAATCACAAGGCTTGCAGAAAAATATTTCCACCGTGTTCTTTTTCTTGATTAAAACCCCAAGTTACAATTTACTGTTTCCCAGTAAATGTTACAGCTTTCATTCTTCTTATTAAAAACTTGACAGCTTTGAAATAAAATACTTTCTATGACAATAGGGACTGGAAAAAGTCATTTTTTTACCTAAGAAACTTGAATCAAACCTCACCCTTTCTATTCTTGTTCTGTAGAACAAACCCCCCAATGTTACCAATCCAGAGAGCTATGAAATCTATGAAAGGTGGACCTCCCATCAAATCCTACAATCATTGCATTATTGATGTACCACACTCTGCAGGATTTCCTGCAAAGAGACTGGAAAAGGCTGATTATCCATAGCCGTGGTCAGCAAACTGCAAAGTGATAGACTCTGCTCTGCTGCTCCCCTGATAAATAAATAACTCTGCTGCTTTGCCCTTTCTAGCATTGATTAGATCTGGTTAAAACAGATACGAAAAAAAAAAAAATCACAGGAGGAACTTACAGTTGCATGTCAACTAAATCTCAGCCTGGGGCAGGAGGTATTACTATTAATTATCCTGTTTCAAAAGCAGTTGCAGTGGGATGGTAAAGATTTAGCACTCCAGCAGTGGCTCAATACAGCACACACTGAAGTCAATGGCAAAGCCTTCTTTGACTTCAGGGGTGCAGGATCAGAAATTCACTTTTCTGCAGACCTCTGCTTTGGGTGCAGCAGTGCACAGGAGATGCTCTGCCCCAGCACCCAGACAGATGCAGAGGTGGCCTGAAGGGTCATGAAGATGGAGCCCAAAGGGGCAAACTGCTCTGGCAAGCTCATAAAGCCAATCAATCAGTGAGCAAAAGGAATGCAGGAGAGCAGCGTCCTGCTGTACACTGGGTGAGCAATCCCCCTTCCATCACATGTTCCACCTCTTTGAAGTGTGCCTGGTGGCCTCTCCCAGTGTTGGCCATGGCACGGGACTGGATGGAGAGCAGCAGCTTTGGCCTCTCCTATCTTGCTCCTGTGGCATCATTCATTCTGCAGTTACAAGCCCTCAAAACTGCAGCAGACTCAGGGGCCAGGGGCCAGCACTCCACAGACCCCAGGAGGGCTGCAGGGGTTTAGGCAGGGTGCATCTGTCTTGCTCATGCTGCAGGACCTACCCCAAGTGACAGCAGCTGAAGAATAGGTCCTTCTACCTCATCATCGCCTTCGTTTTCCCCAGGCCAGGAGATGGCTCAGCAACAAGGCAGAGATGGCAGACACCTGACCTCCTGTTGCACTCAGCAGATGACACGTATCGTTTAAGGACAGAACACCCACATTCAGTAAGATGCAGCCCAGGCAGGAGAGGCAGGCAGGACTCTGCCAGACCCACGTGGCACAAGGGGACATGCTTCGTGTGGAGACACAAGCAGGCAACGTGCTGCAGAGAGGAAAGCAGTCACAAGACCCAAGTTTCTACTCACCTACACCTTTTCCTTGGCCTCCCCTCCCTGATTTCCCACATCCCCTCACTTCACTGCCATGGGCTTATATCCATCCCCTCAGCAGCTCCCTCCTCCTCCTCACCGGTGGAAAATGATGACATTGGACAGCCCCAATTTCCTTCTCCACAAAGAAATCCTGTGCCAAAGACTGTGGTTTGTCAAAGAAGTAAGAGCAGAGCTCCTTCTTAGTCCAAATGTTGATCTTGAATCTCCAGAGGTTTCTGCTGCCTGGAGTAGAAGCTTCACTTCTAATTAATGGTGTTAACGAATCTTTCAGCAAGCTTTCAAGTGGTGCTTTCAGGGGTGTTTTTCAAAGGGCTTTGTCACAAAGACACCAGCATCACGTTACCTTCCTCGGGGAAGCTCTTTTGGAGAGCAGAGACCACTGCTCCGTGTTGAGTCACACTCCTGCTCAGCCCATAGGGCACATGGACTAAGACAGTTCTGTCGTTGAGTCACACTCCTGCTCAGCCCATGGCATTAGGGCACATGGACCAAGACAGTTCTGCCCTGGAGACCTCAGCTCCTGCCAGTGCCTTCAGTGCACCTCTCAGCTTCGTTCTGTGTGCTGGCTTTCACCTTCCTCCATGGTGCAGGAAACGTGCTGCTTTAAGCCAAGACAGTTTAGACTTCCCTTTTCTTGGCAAAACCATGCAAGATGGGAGGAATCACCACTTTTGCCTACAGACCAGAGAGAGACCCTGGATAAGCAGGTCAGCCTGACATCTATTTTTTAGGAGAGATGAATCCCAACTCCTGTTTGCAGCCAGAAACAGCTTCTGATCCAGGGGGCTCACCTCACATTTCAGGTGACATGAAGGACAGTCAGGCCACTTTCACCAGGAGATGCTCTGCTTTTTCTTTGTGAGGTCTGAAACTCCAAATGCTCCCTCTTCCTCACTCTGTCCAGCCCACCACTAGCCCACCCGAGTCAGCACATGTCTCTGCCAAGAGCAATCCCTCACATGGAGCTACTTGTTAGGTGGAAGTTTTATGGAATATAGATCTGTTTCCTTCTCAGCTCTGAACTCTGCTGACTCAGAGGAAAGTGATCTTTAATGATCCCCTAGATAGCTGTGTTTTTCTTACCTAAGTGCACACAAATTGCAACCTACAGCCAATTAAATGGGCAGTTTCTCATTTTTTTCACAACAAACAATTTGTAGTTCCTAAATGTCAATAGAGAGTCCTTCCTCAGCTTGGTAATTTTGGAGTCGATAATTAAAAAAAGGCAATTAGGGTATTAATTGAGAATCAGCAATTTAGTTCATAGAACATACTGCATATTTATCCACTTACATGCTTTGCTCTTACTGCTTTTACCACAGTGAATAGTGTTCCACCATTATAGCTAGAGGTTTTGGAGCAACACATCTCTCCTCCCCAGCCCTTCATCCCACCCATGCTCCTGGCTTTAAGCACTGTGATGGGTCTGGTACAGGGTGAGGGAATGATGAATCATGGAGGGATGAGCAGGATTTACCTTAGATTAAGCTGTGTTTGCTGATTGGAACAAGGTAGGGAAAAAACAGCCCTTTCTCTGTGGAGAATTGTAGTGAGAAAAGAATAAAAGCACTTGCTAAAAATGCTACCTTCCACAATAACCACAGCAGCTTCATTTTCTAAATCATACAATTTGTTTCCTGCCTACCGCTCCATTTTTAGAATTGAAAAATATAAGTGCCCCAACAGAGCAGATTCTTGGTACTAAAAAAAAAAAAGTTGTCTATTTACCAGCCTGGATCTGATTTCAGATGTCCATACTTCCACTCTCTCCCCAGAACACAGCCTGGATATGGGACCCTTTGGATACGGGACCCTTGAGCCTGGCAGGGTCTCCAAACTCTGGGAAGAATCAGGACCTCAAACTGACTATGCCATGTTTGCCCATGGTCTTGTCTTACAGCATGAAAGGGAGAAGATGAGCATGGAATGAGAATATGGAAGAGGGTAGAGCAAAAAGAAATGAGCATCTTCATCAGACAGGGCTGTGAGTCACTGCGAGTGCCCCAGTCCTGCAGGCAATCTTACAGCATGAAAGGGAGAAGATGAGCGTGGAATGAGAATATGGAAGAGGGCAGAGCAAAAAGAAATGAGCATCTTCACCAGACAGGGCTGTGAGTCACTGCAAGTCCCCCAGTCCTGCAGGCAAAACCCAACAGGAAGAGCTGGGAATGGCCACCTTGGCTGTGCCCTCCTCATGCCTCTGTGGCCGTCTTGAAACCTGAGGTTTTCAGAAAGGGGATGTTACTCTTTTTTTTTTTTTTTTTCCCCATCACTAATATCCAAATTCATGGGAGGCATTATCGATGTGACAGATTCTCTGCAAACTCAGCCATGAAGCCAGAGGAGCAGTGTGCACACACATGCCCAGGCAGAAGGGCAATGCACTCTCTTTCCAAAGCTCTCCGTTGGAGGGATATTTCTGTTCCCAGAGTGCTAATACAGGACAGCTTTAGATGGATTGGCAGCACACCACCTGCAGTATTAAGACTTCCATCAGCTGTTCCATCACACAAACACTGTCGTCTTTATAAAAACCTAATCCCTGGCAATTTTACAAGTTTGATATTAATACCAGGGCTTAAGAAGAAAATACAAGTCAGCTGAATAGAGACGGATGTTCTTCCAGCTTGGTGGTGCTGCTGATGGAGAATGAGCTCCATGGCACCAGTAAGGCAGCTCTGGCACCATGGTAGTGGACACAGATGCTATGAAAGATGAGGGCAAAGAAGCCCAAAAGATGCCCTAGGGACTGATGCACTGTTGTAGACACTACAGAACTAGTTCTGTAAGTGAAATTAGGTTAGGCAGAGCATACGGCCTGAGGAGCAGAGGAAGGCATATGTGAGAAGGTCTCACTGAGCAGATTAGATGCCAGTTTGTGGCGCAGCAGGAAGCATCCTATTTTTGTAGCACAAGGCAATATGAGGTCAAGGACCTCATGCATTTCTTCAGCCCCAATGCCATCCTTGGGTCTGCTGCAGAATCAGTCCCAGCAGAGGCATTTAGGGTGGAGGGACTTTGGCATTAGCTCTCAGGGCACTCCCTGCTCCTCGACAGCTCTGCAAGGGGGGCTCACGGGAAGGGTCCATGGCAGGGGTTACATCTCTACTCTCTGTCTTGCCTTCACGGAAGGTTTCCAGAGCAGCTACCATGGCACTGGCTCCTTCATCTTGCAGCTGAGATGCTGTGCCTGGTCTGTCCCACTCCAAAGCAGGAGTCCCTCGAGGAGATGTTGTACCACTTAGAGCTGACACCAGCCGGGTCCCTGCTTGCAATAGACATGACATCCCTCTCTGGATGCCACTGTTAGGAGTTTACAAGGCAGGACTGAAAGGACACACAAAGGGCAAACAGGACAGCAGAGTGGCTGGCACAGCCCCTCCTGTGGCTTTGTTTTCCCTTGCAATTGAATTAGATGCTGATAAGAGATGTGAAGGATTTTCGTGCCACATGCGGCTCAGTGATGGAGCTTCTGATCTATGGATTACACTTCACCAAGGAGACAGCTCTGCAGAAAAATGCTTATGAGGAAGCAGTGCCACAGACACAAAGAAAAACTCAGGGAAACATTTTCTGGGGTAATTTCTCTTAGAAAAAGAGCCCTATAAAATAACACAAAGAATTTTAACTGAGTACCAGGGACTTAGCTGCTGGCTCCAAGCAGGACAGCTCCAACATACTCAGCTTGCAAGGCTCCTGTCCTACCCCACTTACAGCATCTTCACCAGACCTTGCTTTGAGGCAAACAGGGCTGAGCTTGCTTTTAATTCCTTCTCCAAAGAAATAAAAGCAATCCTGTGTGGTTCTACTTCTGAGGTGCACTACAACTAGGCAGATGGCCACAAATTAATCCAGGACTCTTTGAACGGTCGGGCATACCTCTGACATCCAGCTTTTGAACTAATGCTCCTCGGAATAAAAACCCACATGCCAGATACTGAGACCAACAGAAGATCAACCTCCCTCTCTGATTAGAACTTTTGCCATTGACTTATCCAAAGTCACAAGCATCTCATATGCATCTGTGACCACAGTGCAAAGCAAGTAGCATTCCTGGAAAGTCAAGCAGGTCATCACAAAGTAGCCAGCAATATTCTCTGAGCCTGATTTGAAAAATCCAAGTGGAGCAGCTGTAGGTTAAATGTTAACATAGATTTTTCTTACACAAAGTTAGGCACTTTTCATAACTCCTGAGTTGGGAAATCCTTGCAGAGCCAATGGGAACTGCCCCACTGGTGTTTGCACACCTTGCGTGCTGTCTGAATGGCCCTGGAGAGGTGCCCGGGCTGGGTGGTGAGCTATGCAGTCACCTTCCCCTCTTGAGGGTGCCCATGAGCTGCACCCACATGATAATGCTGCCTGCAGAAACTCCCTCATTGCAGAGTCCTAAAGCAAAAAGTCAGAGAACTCAAATTTTACACAGCTCATCAAACTTTCTAAATTAACGCTGCTACATTAGGTGTAACCCTTAATTCCTCTCTGTATCACTGGTGGCATACAGAAAGCTTTCACCTTCAGCTCACAGCACCACGGCCCTACAACAACAAGCCTCCTCCTCAGTCTCCCCCATAGATGGGTGTCACCAGACTTCCCACAGCCAGGACAGGCACCTGCAGGTCCCTCCAGCCCCTTGGGCCAGCCAGGGGCAGGAAGCAGTGGAGGCTTTCAGCCCCTGCTCGGTGCCTCGTTTTTGCCAGTCCACTGAGCCTTAAAGCTCCAGGACCATGAACACCATCATTTATACTCTGCTCGGGGGCATGACAAAGAAAAAGCTCACTGAACATCTTGGCTGCTCTCTTTTATAAGCTCTCCATGCCCTTATAAGCTTTTCCCCTCACACTACAAAATAACAGGACATGCTTCTCCAGTCCTGTGTGTTCCATGTCCCACAAAACAGCAGCTGTGTGCACTCCCCATTTCTACACAGCTTTGACTTACAGCATCCCTTAATCATCCCTTGTTATTTACAATGTACAAAGGAAAAGCTCCAGTGCAGCTTTCCACCCCCTGCAAATACAGATATTGTTGTTTATTTATAGCTCCTTATTTGCAGAAGGCCTATAGAGACAAGAGGAGATGTAACTCGCAGGGGAAGGCAGATGCATTGAATCAAGCACCACGCAGAGGGGCCTGGGGTACTTCACAAAAGAACCACAACTCACAACAGAAGACAAATGATCCAAACACTAACACATCCTTGTCTATCAGTTATTGTCTTGAAACAAAGCCCTCAAAATAAAGCAAAAAGCTCCTTTTTTTTCTAGGAGAACAGAGTAAAGCACAGCTTTCTTCTCCAGTTTTTAAGCTTGCCCAAGTTGCAATGACAAAGGGAGCTGTCTCCATTTCTATCTCCTGAGCTATTTAGGCACATCTAAGTGTCAATCTCAAGTCTTGTCTAATGGATACAGTCATATCCCTGATTGAACACCCATATGGTTTCCATAATCTTTAAAAGTTTCCTTACATCAGTTAAAAAAAAAAGGTCTCCCTGCCTAAACTGCTGTAAATGGCTATATGGGGAGGGTAGAGGGCCCTTCCTATATTAAAAAAGGATATTTCTGCATCTGTAGATATAAAGCAACAGAGGTAGAAGCTGGTCTGCTTCTCCTGTGCAGTGATAAAAATTGTCGAAGATGCACAAGGGGAGATGATTAATTTGGAAAAAGGGCCAGCACTTCACAAACACCTACAGCTAGCCCTGAAAGTGTCAGGAAAACAACCTGCCTTCAGAGTGTAAAGGATGATCCCACCAATATTAAACTCAAATGAAGAAGGGAGAATGGAAACAGGAAGAATTAAGAAGAGAAAGAGAAAACAATAAAAGAGAATTAATAGAATAAAATCAACGGAATAAACTAGTCCAACAAAGGGCTGTGGCATTTAACTTCAGACTACACTGGAGGGATGAGATCTGCTTTAGGCTGGAGCCAAATTCTCACTTTTGGGGGCCCACTGTACACCACCTCTCCAGAATGCAGCAGCCAGCTCCAGCTGGGGCACAGACTATTTGAATGATATAGTTCCCATATTTTATTCCACAGCCAACTAGAGCTATGCCAAGTACTTATAACCAACCTAGCAATTAAACCGACAATGTTCAGTTAGTTTCTTGGGGACAGACCTCCACACAGACCTGTAGGACCTTTCCTTGCCAGCATAATGGTCTCGCCAAGCTGCTCAGACCTGTCTGATCCACGCACACCATGTCCTGGAGCTCAGCCACCTCCTTCCCTACCTGTCTGAGATCTTCTAAGCTTGAAGGCCCATGCAATGCCCTTTATATTTCCCCATTTCCCATGCAGTGATAATATTCCAGGGCTGATATACTCAAGGACTTATCAGTTTAATGGTCTGGGAGACAGGAGCAGATATATCCAAACATGTCCTTTGCTAGAGACAGCTTCAAACTCACCCTTTATTCATTCAGGTCCTTCCTCAGATATAACCAGTTCAGGTACACAATGTCCCATGAAAATGGACACCACATATACAAGCACAGATCTAAACAGAGTATTTTTTAGCATGGACAGCTCAGGGAACTGTGTAGATAATCAGTTTTGAGCCACTCCATGCAGATGTCCTTTATATGTTCTACAGGAAACCAGGTAACAGCTCTAGATCTTACCTTGATGTGTGTTTTCTAAAACATATGGTTCCCACCTCTGACCCTATCCCATTTTTGGTTCCAGCTTGCTAATAACATGGACACAGATAACAAAATAACCTGTGTATCTGCAGGGATGTGTTTTGCAAACCCACTGCAGTGAGAGCAGGAACTGGTCTGTAAGTAAATGGATCCTTTCTTTATGGATCTTACATTCAAACAAATCTTAAAAAAAAGATCTTCATAACCACAGAGCAAAGCTGAGGGTTCCCTCTTTGTCTGAGCCTGTGGACACCCAGCTCCTGTGAGCTGGGCTGTGGCAGGCAGTGAGCAGCTGAAAGACAGAAGAAAAGTCATTTATTCCCTCTCCCCTTCCACAATATCCTCCAGTTCAAACACAGACCAGGAAAAAGCTTCAGAACAGAAAAAGAGTTGGGCTGTGAGCAGCTAAGGTCTCTCCAGGGCAGGTACAGCTGCACTTTCTCATCTCCAGATAACCGCAGGACTAAAGAGCTGCCAAGACCCAAACTTCTCCCCTTGGTCAGAGATAAAACCTGGTGGAGTCCAACCCAACAAGTCCATCCCTGTCCCTGGGAGCAAATGCCTGCCTGCAGGCAGCTCCATGGAGAGGCTGCATCAGGTTGTGGCCATTGAACCCCCTAGATGTGCAGGAGGCTTGCTGGAAAAGGAACATTTCGTTATCATAACAACTTGGATGGGAATTACACAAGGCTAATTTTGGAACACTTGGGGTGGAAATTAAGCACAGGTGAGGTAGGGACCCAACAAAGAGCAATCTTGGCCCTGTTGGGCCAGGAATTACAAGGCAGCAAGGTCCCTATGGGCAGAGGTTCCAACGAGCAGTTTTGAGGGGTAGGGAAGAGCAGGAGATGATACTGGCAAGCACAGGGTGAAATCAAACTGGAGAAATCAATAAAGGGAAAGGATAGAGGGGGGCAATGGGACACGGGAAGAGATAAATTAAAGGCTTGCTCAGGGGTTATGATGGCTAGTGAGCAATAAATTAAATAAAAGAGGGCAACAGGGACGAGCAAGGTAGTGTGAAAAATTAATTAAAAGGAAGGGAGGCATAACCAAGGCATAAAACATGGGTGCTGGCAGAGAGATTAGAGGACCCAGGCAATGAAGAGGCTTTGGAAAGTGCAAGGCAGAGGCTGTGAAGGCTGTGACTGCCTGTGAGGGTCAGATAAACAATGCAGATATATTTTCAAGAGGGAGGAAACCATAGAAGAAGAGAAGCACCTCGCAGAAGGAGACAGCATTGCTGGTGTGGAGGTGCTGGTAGACCAAGCTCTGCGCCTTGGTTTTTGCTGCCAAAATGCAGCAAGGTATTGACTCCCCTCCCCTGCCTTTAAAAGGTCTCCTGCCACTGACCCCTCTGTCCTCAAAGGAGAGGGCATGGTTGCTGCCTGCAGGGTAAGGCATTGCAAGACGTGGTGTTTTAGCTGGGCATCTTAACTGCAAGGCTGCTGAGACACAAGGCAAGGGGTGATGGGCAGGTCAGGCTCAGGCTGGCTGTCCCCAGGAGTCCCCTGTGGCTCTCCAAAACGAAACCACAGCCTCCCTGCAGCCATTTCTGGACCCATTTCTGCAGGCATCCCCCAGGGCCTGAGCAAAACCAACCAACACCCTACCCACTGCAGGGCAGTGCTGAGGGTGCACCCTGCCTCCTTCAGGCTCGTGGGACAGGCAGACTTTGGGTGATGGGCAGAGGATCGTGGGCTCCTGGGATGTGTGTGCCAAAGGCAGGCTCACATCCAGGTCCCTGCTGGGTCCAGCTGCCATCAGGGGCTGGAATGCCAGGTCTCAGGCTGCACAGGGGAGCATCCTGCATCCCTCAAGGGTCATTCTGGGGTGAGCTCCCTTCACCCCTTTCCACTGAAGCTGTTCCACTTTGAACAAAGTCCTGACACACCCCAGAGACAGAGAGAGCACAGCGTGGTAGCCTGGCAGTCCTGCATCCCACCTGGGCACGGGGAACCTGGACCCTCCTGAAGTCCCCTTTCTGTCCACGTTTGGAAGAGAGGAGAGAAGCAGCTCCCCAATGGTTCCTTGCTCAGGAGCTCAGCTGTGCTGAGCCCTGTCTCAAGGCACCAAATCTCTGTGGGATCAGGGCTCCAGGGCTGCTGGCATTACCCAGCACCCTCTGGATGTTACACTGCACCAGGGAATGGAATCCAGCCTCTCCAGGCAGCACCAGGCTCCTCACGTTAGCACTTTGTGCCACACCACTGCCTGTGAGAGGTCAGTGCCCCAGAGGAGCAGCACATGTGATAATGAAATGCTACAGAAGTAAAAGAAGCAACTTTTTGGCTAATTTCCTGAAACCCCCAATTCGAACCAAGCTTGAAGCAAAGCTCAGGCCTGCGTTTGTAGTGATGAAGGAATGTGGCCAAAAAATAAAATCCATGCTCACATCATATTAATGCATCTGACAAGGACACAAGATCAGAGCCATCATAGCCCATCAAGCATGTGTTGATACAGCCTTGCAGAGGGAAGCCAAGAAAAGATGTACAGAGAGAGATCTATTTTGGACTCCTGTCCCCAGTGCCCAAGCTCCTCATGGAGTGGTTTCCATGATCATAACACCAGTTCAAGCTGGAGCAGAAAGACTGTTCCCTTTTGGAGGCTGAGAACTGAGAAATTCAGGCCCAGCTCCTGAATACTGACTGGATGCCTTTGATGGCTGAATCTTCATCAACTGGCCAGGAAACCTGGGAAAATTATGCTGGAAAACTTCAACCCTGAGGCAGATCCATCTCCACCTAGCATTAAATCCTGTCCCCTGGCCTTTCTCTCCATAATGTGGAACACTGCTTGAGTGGGCAGCAACTGGTTCTTGACAGGAGAGGCAGAAAACACCTTGCAGGTGATGGGGAAAACAGGTCAAGATGGTAAGGACCTGGTGGTTCAGAAACAGGTGAGAAAAAGCCATCCCCAGGCCTTCTGGCCACCAGTTTGTTTCTCTAAGAAGGATTTAAGGTGTCAATAAACACAGCCCAGCCCAGGCCTGCAAACACTTCCTGGAGTTCTCCACAAACTCACCCTAGTTGGGTTCCCAGTCAATGGCCACATACATACAGCTGGGGAGGCACCTGTGAGAGACCAGGAACACCTGGGGCAGCTCTGACCTTCCCTCTGGAGCAACTCAGGGACTTTAAGGTTTCATTCTGGAAACATTTCCACTCGAAGTTTGAGCACAGGCATTATCCTCTACCGTGGCAGAAGAAAGGACTCGTGTGATCATCTGTCAGCTGCTGCTTACACAAGCAGTTACTGGGGAGAAGATTTTACATTCTCCATTCATGCACCACCTTAATCTGAATTAACCTTCAAGTCTGGAGAAGTTCTGCAAAATGGATAACTTCAAAAATCAAATCCAGAAAGTAAAAGAAAAAAATAACCCAAATCCCCAAATCCAATCATTTAAATTGACATTATTTTGATAAGATCAAGATTTGCAGAAAACCTAATTCTCAGAGACAGAATTCAGTATGAATCCCTTCTCAGCTCTTAAAAGAATTAAACATTTCAGTTGATCACAGGAAACTAGCTCAGCTCTACACAGCAATCATTGACTCAGGGAGGTATTATTAACCCATGGCTTGCTTTGAGCATCAGACTTTTGACTGAATTTAGAGATTTAGAATTAGATATGTTTGAGGTTTTTTTTGTTTATCAAGTTTTTAAGTCTCAAACCAGGTACAGTACAATCCACTGGATCATGTATGTTGTGTGAAGACATTTCTGATTTTCTGTTCAGCCTTACTATCCTTAAACACCACCAAATGCTCTTCTCACACCAGGGGGTGACTGAGCTACATAACTTTCCACTTCAAGACAACGAGAAGGCTGCTTCAGGTATATTAGTAGGAGAAATGTGGGCCCACTGCTTAATGAGATAGGTGTACTGGTGACAGAGGATACAGAGAAGACAGAGCTACTGAATGCCTTCTTTGCTCCAGTCTACACTGCTAAGACCAGCCCTCAGGAATCCCAGTCCCCTGTGCTAAGAGAGAGAGTCTGGAGGAAGGAAGACTCTCCCTTGGTCAAGGAGGATTGGGTTAAAGGCAAACCAGACATCCACAGATCCACGAGCCCTGACGGGATGCACCAAGAGCTGAGAGAGATGGCTGATGTTATTTGCTTGGTAAGCCACTCTCCATCATTTTTGAAAGGTCATGGAGAACAGGAGAAGTGCCTGAGGGCTAGAGGGGAGCCAATGTCACTCCAGTCTTCAAAAATGAGGATCCAGAAATTCCAGGAGGAATTCAATGGGTGGAGGTCAATGCCCAGCATCCATCTCTGAAGGCTCCAGCACGAAGAATGGCAGTTCAGCATGTCAGGACTTGGCTCTCACTAGGAAGCCTGATCCTTTGTCAGAACTGCTTGGGTTCCCACTCAAAGCCAGCTAAGCTCAGCTCCTTGTAGGCAGAATGAATGCAGGGTCAAAGAGAGGGTATGGCTCCAACACAGAGAACTTCAGAGTTGGCCAACACCAGGATCTGAGCCTGCAGACTGCACTCCTGGTGCTTGAAACTGCTGAAGGACTCCTAATCATCTTCCATCAAAACAACCCCTGACATGCTCTGCTTTCACAACAAACTCAGTGCCAAGAACATGGCTTTTCTAGCCCAAAACTCAGCTGCTTCCCTGCAGAGAGTGGTCATAGACTAGGGTCTCTGCACCAGTAGAGTGTTCACCTTGTGCTTGCTAGGCAGGCTCCACAGCCTCCTCTCAGAGGGCAAGCAGGAGCCTACTCAAGACAAAACCTATTCCAGATGAACCAGCTGCCTAAGAACATCCTCCAGTGAGCCACTTCCAAATACTGCACATGCCATTGGATTGTTTCCAGCACAGACACACGGGCATTCCTTCCAGAAACTCTGCTCAGAAAGGATTTTTGACTGTGTCTTTGCACTTATTTACTGTAGATAGGAACTGAGGAGTGTCAGCTTGGGAGGGAATTTCTGTTTGTGTCCTTCACAGCCCAGACCACCTTCTCCCCACCCACAGTTCACAGCCACCATATGAGCTCTCCCTCTTGAAACAAGAATTATGGCCTTAATTCACAGGGGAACTCACCACACCCCGTGTATAGCAAAAGAAAAATTCTCAGAGGCATGAAGATCCCCAGAAGTTTGGCAGAGATCTGTGCTCTCTGGGTGGCCTGAAGGCTCCCGTTGCTGGAGCATGTCAGGTGTGTGCATGCTTGAATCTGCCTATCCTCACAACCCCTTTTCTTATTTTGGGGCAGCCTAGGTGTGACAGACCCCGAGTTCACTTCCAAGGCAGGTTTTTAACCAGCTGTCCCTGACTCTGCTTCTTAGCTTGCCTAGAAGAGGTCTCTTTCTTTCTGTCTTCTCTGCAGGTCTATTTGGACTCCCCAGTGTGCACCACAACCAATGGCCCAAGCAGGCTGCAGGTGACAGCACGTGTCCAGCACTCCAGTCACAGAGGGGATGGTAGGAATGGACCTCACACACCAACCTCTGTACCTCCATGTCAGTCACCAGCAATCTCTCTCACTGCTAGGACCATGACAGATTTGAAGCCTCTTCTCCCTTTTATCTCTAAATATCTACAGCTACAGTGCTTCCAGCAATGAACTGATGTGGACAAAGACCTGGCTGAAGAACTGCATTGTTCTCACCAACAGCACCCTCCACCAGCAGTGGTATGAAGCCCACTATGCTTTGCCCCTTGGATGCAAGGGTCCCAAGCTGACTCCTGAAGAGGAGGAAATTTTGAACAAGAAGCACTGAAAGAAGATCCAGAAAAAAAAACTGAGTGAAAACCACAGACTTTATCTCCTGGGAATTGCCTGAGGATAGTTGGATATTTGGGTTTCAGCTCCCTTCTTTTGTGGTTTTCAGAAAGACAGAAGCCATTGAAGACAACTCAATTGTACTGCATTCTGCAAAATACTTGTATTTCACAAAGTTTGTCATGGTCAGAAACAAACAGGGCTCAGAAAGCCAAGCACACTACACCCTGCTCTGAACTACTCAGCACTTCATCTTCACATGCTCCTCCACTGCAATCCCTGCATGGGAAAGGATGTTGCTGATGAGAAAATTCCATTCAATAATCTTCCCAGCCTATGCTTGCAAAATTATGAAGAGAAATAAAGAATTTGTGCACGCATACATCAGAAACTACACAGCAGAAACCCCCCCATCTCATTGCCTACAGAGGATTAAAATTTAAAAAAAAAAGAGAGAGCAACACCAAGCCCCAAAGGGCAAAGCCAGACTGTGCCAGGCATGAAGTACTTGCCCACTCCTGTTGAAATGCTAGAGCCCTGCAAACAGCAGAGCCAGAGGCTGACAGGAGCCTCTCCCTGCCCTGCCCACTGCTGCTGCTGCTCCCACAGGAGACTTCTGCTGCTTTGTGACACCTGTAGAGCCTCTGAAAAGAATGACAACTTTCTAGGGAGGCACATGAGTTATCCTACTGCCCATTCACCCCCTGGCAAAGGCACCTCGGGTGCAGGGGGAGCTGGGTCCCTCAGCCAGGCTCTGTCAGCCTGAGCCTGGCTCCTGGCCTCTGTGCATCCCCCGCTCAGGTCCCAGAGCCTGTCCCCACCAGCACCCAGGGCTGGAGACCTGTCACCTCCTCCTGACCCGCCCATCTTCTCTAAATTAAGAAACCTGTTCCATCGCCTCCTCCCGCGGCCCACGGGGATAAGAAGGTCACCACCAGATCTGAGCTTAAAGGGCTCCCGAGTGCTGTCCTAATCCTGGGAGGACAGGACCTGTCGGAGCTGATAAATGCCCCCAGCAGGCACTTACAGTCTGGGTTTGCCATGGTCAGACAGTGCCACGGCCCACTCTGGCACTGGGCTTGTTCTGAGAGGACAGACAGACAGTTTTACCAGCCCAGTTTTTGGGGAGCTACCTACAGATGCTCTGTGTCCTCTCACTATGGGACACTTCCAGCCAGGAAGGGGTGGGCTCAGTAACAGCTGACTTCTGTGACCTTCCCTGCCTTGCCAGCCTCTTGCCTGAGTGGCAGATGTCACAGCTTTGTCTGCAGCCCCCAGAAACAGGTAACTTCACAGCTCCCTCTGGAATCCACATTCATTCTGTGTGTTCCCGATAATTGGAGGGAGAAGTGAAAAATGAAAAAGCAAATAATCACCCAGCAGCCTTCAGGAGGTCAGAAGTCCTGTGAAAGAACTCACAGACTGAAGAAGGTGCTGCAGTTCAAGCCCTGCAGTTTGGCCACACAGGACAGAATACACAGAATAATAGAATAATTTCCTCCACTTACAGTAAATACCCTGTCTGAAAAGAAGGCTCCATAGTTTAAAGCACCATTTGACAGGGCAACAGCCAAAACAAAACTTTGAAAAACTTCTGACAGTATTCTTTTTAAAAATGTTGTGAACCATTAAAAACTAAGGTATTTCTTCAATGTTCCTCAATCCCATAATTTCATTCACTGAGTTAAAACCCCATCTATGGAATTAGGGCACAGTAGTTCTCTTATTCATGCAGAAAAGGGTTTTTAGCCAGCTCATTTGTTTAACATATCTGTATGTCAGAATGTTTTAGTTCTACTTTGTATCAAGATATTCTCACTACTACAAAGGGAAGGCACATTAAGCTAGAAGCAGAAAACAGCTTTAGACAAATCATAGGCAGACCCAAATTCCCTTTCTCCTTCAGCTGTCCGATTTTGGTAGGAAGAAGTTCAAGGCATATTTACCCCTCTGCTATTTGGAGTTTCCTAGATTACGTTTCTAAATAAGGTAAGAAGTGTACAACTCTTGGAACCTTATTTACTGTGCATGGATCTCCTGGGGTCCAACAAGCAAGGCAGAGCACCTGCGCTTATACTAAGTTTTACCAGATGACAATTATTTTTTCTCCCTCCCACTTAAGTTCCCAAGAAAAAAAACCAGCCACGACACCAATTAAAACAAATTTGTTGCACCAGGACTGCAAACCCTGCCGAGCAGGGAACAGAGGATGTGCTTTTATTCACCTCTGGGTCTGGAGGGGAAAGTGCCCAGCTGAAAACATTACACTGCTCCACCTTTATGTCATGAATTGTGCATAGTATAATTACGCCCTGAAATATTCATCCACCCTCTGCTGAAGCAAACTCCAGATTTTATTCACCTAAAGTCTCATTAGTGTGTTCTTACTGAAACAAAACTCCCATAAAACCAGGAAGGGATCTCCCACCTCAGGTCTTCACTGACTCCATTGCTCAGGAAGCACACCAAGCTTCTAACAGCCATGGTGACCCCTGGGCCAGCACTTCCCAATACTTAGGTCACACTGTCACTGGATCTGATCCCTAAATCCTCTCCCACCCCTCCACAAAACCTCCTCCTCAAAGAGGTGCTTTCAGCTCAGACTACCTGGCCAGACTAGTTCTGGAGGATGTTAAAGCTCATGTCCTGACAATACCATGTCTGTTGGGCTTCTCTGCAGCTTCTCCTTGCAACCTTTTTCTCTGGTGTGTGCACTGTGGAAGTCAAAACCAGAGTCCACTTCTACATTACCCAGAAGTCACACTCATATTTATGTTCATTAGTCACATTTGTTAGCAATAAACTGCAAATGCAACTTGTAGAAGAAATATAAGCAATGAATCAGAAACGATAATGTGCCGAAATCCACCGTGCTCAAAATGATCACAATCTGCCCATCAGGGTGTAATCAAAGCAATCCTGCTTCTATTGCCAGCAGCATACTCTCAGCACATCCATCAAGCTTTGGCTCTGGGAATGCTCACCCCAGCCAGGGTAAGGCCACTTGCAGCAGGCTCAAAGGGAGAAAACCCTCAGCCTGACTCCAGAAAGAAGCTCACTCATACAATCTAGCATCTCAAGCAAGATGTCCCTGCTGCCCCAAGTCTCAAGTCCAGCCTCACACAGCAGAACAGCAGCAGCTGGGCACAGAAGGCATCTCTCCCATCTTTCCTCGTG
>NW_008610485.1:5157-45949 GCF_000691845.1 Merops nubicus | reverse complement strand
TACCTCAAGAGAGTTACTTACTGGGAGTGGTGTGGGCACTTGAGGTTGGTCAGTCCTTCCCGCCAGCGGTCTGGGAGCAGGCGTAGCACCCCTCTACAGTCTCAGCTTCACCCTGCAAGAATCAGGACACAGAGGGTTTTTTTTCCAGCTGTGGTAAGCTGCTAATCCTGTACTTTCTAACCCTCGGCAGTGCAGGGTAGGCTGCACTGGCAAGAAAAGCCACTGGCTGGTTGTCTGCAAGGATCATACCCTGGGCTTTCCAAGCTAAGACTCTGAGCTGCTTAGCAAGGAGCCCAAAGCAGAGCAGACAGTGGGTTGTGCTTGCAGGGCTGAGTGCTTGGACAGCTGCTGGGGAAATCCCACAGGAACTGCTACATCATGTTAATGCTTGCAGAGAACCAGGTAACCAGGAGATGGAGGCAGGGTCATGATGGTTGAGGATTGTTCAGGGAAAACAGTTTCTTCAAAGAGAAATACCCCACAGTAAAGCAGAAATTTCTGCATGTTTGTTTGGGTTTGACTTTCCCGTTTTGAAAATGTGTTTTGAAACTCTGGGTCAGGCAAACTTGAACTGAAACATTTTGTTGATGGAATTCAAGTGTGCTGCTTTAAGTCAGACCCTCTTGGGTCCCTTGAGCTGCCAGAACACCTTCTGGGACTTTAAATTGAGGTGCTCTCCCTTCCCTGCTGTGGGCTGGGATACCTGGCTGGACTGCACACAGCGTGCTGATGCATCACCTTGAGAGACCTGGCAGGTCGAAACAGAACCAGGAGGTTACAGCTCAGATGTGGGAGCTGCAGGACTTTTCAGGGTATTTTCATGCTGGGCAACATGCAAGTGGCTGCTGAACAGGCTCCTGGTGCAGCAGCATCAGCATGGTCAGGCTGGCAGGCAGTGCTCTCACAGGGGAGGCTGCCAGAGCGTGGTTGTTCATCCCATAAGAATTAGGCTAACTGCTTCAGAGGTGGCACCTAAGTCTCCTCAAATCCTCATTCCTCTGCAACCAAAAGTACACCAGCTCCTCCACCCCCACACTCCAGGCAAGGAGCTAGGAGCTCTGGTTGAATGGATGGGATGCAGCAGGAACTCCTCTGAGCTTTGTGCTCTCCAGTTCTGGCCTCTAGAACAAGGACTGCCCCTCTGAGCCCACAGCCTACACAGTCCAGAGCTGATGGGAACTGCATCCAGGTCTCCATACTCCCACTCCAGTGCCTAAGCCATCAAAAAGATCCAGTGGTTTAAACCCATTCCTTCCAATCAGCCTTCCTGGGCTAGCAATGAACCACAAGAGAAATGACTATGAGATTCCTGCTCTGCTTTCTCCACCCTCCTCAAATCAGTGATGATTCCCACCTCCTGCAATGCTTCCTGAGCAACCATGACTTTTACTGAAAGGACAGTACTTTTTCCACCCTGCTCTGTGAAAATAGCAGAGAGGTGGGCTGCCCAATCCCATGGGGAGAGCAGCTGGAGCTCCTGCCAGTCATCATAAATGTTTGGGTGAACAGTTACAGTTCATCCACTCAGCCTGCCAGGAGAAACCTTCTGTCCTTAGAGGCTCAATTCAGTCTGTTACACCACAGCATTGCCACAGGTCCAACTGGAACGAAGCTTTTAATTAAAACAGACAAAGCACTAAAGAGACAGAGAAATGAAGCACTGGGCTTCAACCAACAATGAGGTCATATATATCTAATGGGCCAACAAGAGATGACATGCTGGCTTTTGCAGCAGAAGTTTCTGCACGCTGTGTCAGTGCTCCAACAGACAATGACCACTGACAGCCACACGACCATATTTCCCATCATCCAGGAACCCATTCAAGATGATGAACTTCCTAGTGCCCTTTCCTCAGTTCCCCTCCATTTCAATGGACCCATCATTAAAGTTTATTGAGCCTCTCCACGGATCTGGTAGCATCTCTCAGAAGTTCAACTGAATATGTAAAGTGCATCAGAAGGTCCAAGTTCTGCTCTTAGTTCCATAGTGCAGCTCTTTGAGACCAAGGGCCAAACTACTGCATCAATTTGTGTCCCTTACATCATACTGTCCCTTAGGGTAAGTTAGACACAGATGAGGTCTACACCATTGCATGATAATCTGAAGTGGATGCTGTTCAGGAGGTGGCACAAAAAAATCTCACCACTATCAAGATCAAGGGAGCTAAGAAGAGGAAGTTCACCTCTGCTGCTGCATCATCCCTCATTTCCTGCTCTCATACCTCATTGTATGCTCTCATACTTCACTGCACGAGTCCTCCTGAATATTCAGGGAGCAGGAGCAGCAGACTCTGGCCCTGCAAGGCTGGAATCAATCAGTGCAGTGCATCATCTTGTGATTTTTCTAGAACCACTTCAACCCACAATGCAAAAGTGAAGGAGAAAGGAGGTAAGTACCCTGCCAAAATAAAACAACATCTTTCACACAAAGTAACTGCACTAAAACATGCTGGTTTATTTTCACTCTGGCCTCCCAAAGCATTTCCCTTCCATCCCTGAACGGTAACAGGCATAAAAATTAAATATAAATTCTCCAACAAAAAGCAAAACACACTGACAGATAATAAATCACGGCGGCTGGATGGCATTCAGAGGAAGCTGGGGGAAGGAATAAAGGATGAAGTAGTGGAGATATTGACTAAGATACATCACAGACCCTTAAAAACCCAAGACTCGCCCTCAGGGCATGGGACTTCCCACAGCAGGCTGTGTTTGATGGAGCAGCAGAGGGAACTTGCCCCGTGAGGAGGCTGGGTTGGAACCTGGTGCTGACAGTCTCACAGGGCTCAGAGCACAGCGAATGTCACCCCAGCACCATGCCCACACCCCCACCTCCTGTGGGGAAGAAGACCCTGATTACACATCTCATTTCCCAAAGCCACAGTTCTGTCCCAGCTGCTAACCACTGAGGTCAGAAGAGCTGCCAACAGAAGGTCTGCTCTGGGGATTTCTAACAGCTTTGGTACAGAAGAGGAGATGTGCCCTTCTCACCCCCCCAGAGGTCTGCAGGGCTGTGCCCGTGGCACTGCTGCTGCCCCTCTTTCTGCCCAGGGCCATGTGCCCAGCACGAGCCACTGTGCTGCCACCAGCAGTGGGATCAGTTGAGGACTCCAGAAGTAAAGAGGTCCCAGTCTGGTGCTGCAGTGGGGATGTAGGGGACAGAAAAGCACCTCTCCAATGAGGACAGGCTGAGGGAGTTTGGGTTGTTCAGCCTGGAGAAGAGAAGGTGCCAGGGAGACCTTCTGGTGGCCTTCCAGAACCTGCAGGGCCCTACAGGAAAGCTGGGGAAGGATGGCTACAAGGGTGTGTAGCAACAGGACAAGGGGCAATGGTCTTAAACTAGAGCAGGGGAGACTGAGATTAGACATTAGGAGGAAGTTCCTTACTATGAGGGTGGTGAATCACTGGCACAGGCTGCCCAGAGAGGTGATGGAGGCCCCATCCCTAAGGTCAGGCTCGATGGGGCTCTGAGCAAACTGCTCTAGTTGGGGATCTTCCTGCTCCCTGCAGCAGGGCTGGACCAGGTGAGCTCTGAAGGTCCCTTCCAACCCAAAGCACTCTGTGGTTCTAACGATACCCAGCAGCTCTCATGGATGGGATGCTCTCTCATCTGATGACCTGGGATCCCTACATCAACAACTTCCAGCAACCTGAAACACTCCCCAGGGTACCACACAGCAACACAACATTCTGAAAACACTATATATCAGCACTGATTTTCTTCTAAGAATCAAGATCACCTTTAATTTTGCAGGTACCTCCTACTTCATTAAACTTGAAGATCTTGCTCTCCAGGGGTTTCCTCCTCAGCTGGGGCAGGAAATGAAAACACAGAAAATGCAATTTAATTGGGGATGAAGCTTCATCTTTACACTGCCTATCATAATTATGTCACTTAAAACCAAGCATGGAGCAGGTGTGAAATGGCACCAGCTCTGGATGCACATAAAAAAGCTTGACACTAGCAGCATGTCTCAGCAAAAATCAGATGGTACAACTTGAAAACTCCTTTTCTCTTTGGTTTCATTCTTCCTTTGTTCCCTCAAGCTTCTCAGAAAAAAAAATTCTTTTTGAAATGGGAGAGAAGAAATGGCATCTTCACGAAGCCAAGTGGTTTGAAGGGAAGAGAAGGCAATTTCAGTATCTTCTGCTGGGGCACAGCAACAGTCCCTGCAAAATGTGGAGCAGGGCTGGTGTTGGCACAGAGGACATGTGAGTGGAGGTACCTCAGCACAGCCATGTGCCTTCACATGACACAAGAGGTGGTAGTGCTAAATCTGCTGCTCCTGCTTCTCCCTCTCTGCATAACACACTTGGCTTTTCCTTCTTGTCCTGGACAAAATGTCCATCTGGGTTTGATGCACCACTGTGTAACTGAAGTAACTCAAGGTGCTGAAGTTTGCCCCAGGAGTTGAGTGGAGAGGGTTTCTGCTTTCCCTCAGGTCGCCCAGCCCCTTTCTCCACAACCCTGAGAAAAAAAGTGGTGAAACACTTTTGTCAAGGTAATATTGAGAGTTTCAATCGACCTTCTGCAGAGACCAGAACCAAAGAGGAGCAAGGAGAGCTCTAGAGATGGGTTATGCTGCATATTTCAAGTTTTTCCACCAACACAGGATCATTAGAAGGGAAAGAAGACTTACAGTTCATCTTTTGCACCGCTAGAGTCTTTGTGGGATTTAGGGCAGCTCAGTTGGCTCAAGCTTCCCCCAACCAGCTTCTACCACTGAGGCTTTTCCATCTGAGGAAGCCCAAAATCAGACTCATCACATGCATCCCTCCATGCTGAGATCATCTTGTGCATGAGCTTTCCATACAGGCTGGGAGCTTGGACCTGTGTGCTCCCCAGCCTCTCTTCTGCACAACAGCAGTTTGGTACTTGTCTGCTCTCCAGGACCCCTCCAAATTGGTGGTGAGAGTGCCCAACGTGGAGGAACCAAACCATCCAACTTCAAAGCAACCACGGAGCAGCTCAGCTCAGAGTGGGAGCATTCCCAGGGTCCTGCCCTGTTCAGCTTGGTTGGTCTTGGCAGGACAGTACATTTCTCCTGAGAAAGAGATGCCCAAAATGTGAGTCAGAGACCTCTGTGCCCTTTGTGCCTTTTTGGACAATGAGAGTAGCAGCCTGTACTTAAATACAGCCTATTTTTCTAACAAGTGCCTTTTCTGTACTTCTGGCCAGGGAGATAAAGTAGAGAGGAACTCTGTTTAAGTGATGCACTTTAATTAGCAATTGCCTGTCCCTGTCAAAACCCTGCTCCTGGATTCTGATGCAAATTTACATCCTTTCATCCTAAGCAATAGCCACTTTGGCTCTAGTCTTTCAGGAATCCTTTGATGTCACATTTTCTTCCCCAGGAATCACAGGATCCTCTGATTGGAACCTACCTGCTCGTCTGACTTTGGGCTGGGTCTGTGTGGCAGCCGAGCCTGGCAGACACTTCCACTGGCTGAACCAGCCCAGCCAGACTTTGCACAGTGACTTTTAGGCAGCAGTGGTGCTGGGGGTGGGTGCTGGGAGCCAGCTCTGCTCCCTGCCCTCTCCCACGCTCCCTGGGGCAATCCTGCTCCACCAGCCAAGCTGCTCCTGGGCTGCAGGTGCCTGGTAGCAAGACGTGCTTTGCCTGAGGCAGGCAGCCCATAGAATTTTCTATAATGGAGAGAGGAAACCCTAAACATGTCCCAACCCAGGATGGGATCAGGGGCAGGTCAACTTTCCTGTTCCACTTCAAGGGGCAAAGATACAGCTCCCCATCACTTCGAATTTTACATCACAATGTCTCCATTTTCTGCCTGTAAATTCTCTCCTGCTGTCAAAAGGTCACCAGTCCAGCTGGAAAACTATTTTCACAATCTTTCTAATCTGGAGGCACTCTCCTGCCTTCTCCCACCAGGAAAACGCTGACAACGAAACTCATCAGTGGGCAGCAGGACTGCAGGTTGGCTGAGGCACTGCAGACCCGACTGGCCTTCAAGGTACCAGCCAGGAATTGAAGAGATTCAGGTTCCTGGCTCTTCTCCAGACTCTCCTCATGACCTTGGGCTCCAGCTCTGTGTCTCAACCTCATCTCTACTAACTGAGGCTAATAACACTTCCCACAGTTGGTCATGCAGATAAATTAATTTATGTTTAGGAAATAACCTAATATGATGGGCACAAGGGCCCTTTCAGAATAAAACCAGATTTTTTTCCCTTGCATCATCACTGACTTCATGGGAACAAAGCCAAGAAAAACTGTAACCTACTATGTTTAGGGCCAGGCTTTTTGCTAGATTTTTCCATTTTCTGAATAACCTCCAGAAGCTTGGGCCAAGTGAATTATACTGGCTGTGCTGAAGTTCAGGAGGGCCTATGAAGGGGCACTGCCCTGTGCCTTTGCTGGCAGCACAGCCCATTTCAGTCCAGGAGGACAGAGCACACCTTGATGAGCTCAGTACCTGCAGCTATCAACAAAAAAAGTGCAGCAAGGTGTCAATCTCATGCACGGCTCCAGGACCATTTCCCATCACCCGCTGCCAGTTTTGGGCAATGACTATTTATAAGGAATAGCAGCTGCCTTGCACCCTCCCCAAAATGACTGAGATTTTCCCAGCTGGAAGGGCTGGGCCCACAGGGTTCACCAGGGACTGCCCAAGTATCATCTCCATCCCCCAGGATTTGACTAGGCTCTGAACCACATTGCTTGATGAAAAGTCTTCAAGCTGGCACACTGCACCTACTAATGGCATCAGGCATTTCCCACACCCAGGGGTGTTTTGCACCATTGCTCCAGTACACAGTTACTCCAGGGCAGAGGGATGCAACCCACTCTGAGAAAGGTCCACCCCAGGCCTGAAGCTGCAAGGCCAGGGGACACTCCTCAGCAGGAGGGTGTCAGCTCCTCTCTCAGCTGCTGCTGTCATCAGTGTTGATGAAATCCAGCACTGGTGAATGGACATCCACAGACCATAATTCGGTTTATAATTAAATTAGGGACTGCAGACTGCTCCCCAGACTGTGGCATGAACACAGACACTCAGAGCTCAAAACAGGTTGCTCTTCATCCCTTGTCCAGCTCTGACACTGCCTGTAGCGGTGGCTGGAGGGAGCAGAGCCCCACCCCAGCCTCTGGACATCCTATTGGATACTGTGGGGACATCCACAGACCATAATTCGGTTTATAATTAAATTAGGGACTGCAGACTGCTCCCCAGACTGTGGCATGAACACAGACACTCAGAGCTCAAAACAGGTTGCTCTTCATCCCTTGTCCAGCTCTGACACTGCCTGTAGCGGTGGCTGGAGGGAGCAGAGCCCCACCCCAGCCTCTGGACATCCTATTGGATACTGTGGGATCTCATTTCCCCCAAACAACACCTGGACAGCTCCAGCTTGGCAACAGAATGAAACCTACCTCAACAGCCCCAACCCAGCAAGGGTTCCTCCCATCTATAAAATGCAGAAAGGGGCTCAGCTACTGGGACAAGAGTTGAACCCCAGCACACCTGAACCCCCTGAGATGGGAAAGAAAACCCTAATTCACCTATCAAAACTTCAGCAATGATTTATACACTGGTTTATACACATTTATCCCCCATTCAATTATCAGCTCAGTTTAGTGTTTGATTTATACACCACTGTGGTCCAGCAGACCTGCCATTGTTCTGCTTGATTCTGCCTCTCTCACTCATTTAGGTATATATTATCCAGTCTCTAAATCATTCTAAATAGCTTCTTTACTCACATGCCCTCCTGTCTAATTCCAGCACCATCAGCATAAGGCAGGTTGCAGATACAAAGGAGCTGACATTTCTCTTTTGAGTAATTTGCAGTGGATTTCTTGTCTGTTTGATGTAGTTATTTTGTTCTCTGTGTTGATGCAACATTACTTATTGTTAAATATTCTTATCTGTTACATACAGTTGTGTTTAAATTAAGGTCAGTGTGTGAGCCCCTGACAGTGCTTGTTGCTGCTGCGCTCTAAAGCAAATTTGTCATTCTCTCCCTTTAGTACTCATCTTAGTTTCAGTCCATTTTTTCCATTAACTCAGACTCAACAGAAAGCCATTAAAAAATGCAAAATATCTCAGCTGTTCAGATTGACACTGGGATAGGAAATTATTAGCTTGGGTAGCACTGGTTGCACAGTGCAGGCAGATAACACTGCCCATGCAGATCCAGCAGCAGCCCCTTCTTAAGGAACTGCATGGCTGCTCCTCAAAATACCAAAGTATTTCTGCTTTAATCAAAACTCAGCCAAGCCTCAGGCAGCATCTGATGCCTTCTCCCAGCCCGGTTTGCAGTGGGATAACAGAGTAAGCCCACACCACCCTCTCTTGGCAGAGGACAAGAAGGGCAAGCTGAAGCCATCACCACCAGGTTTGTCAGAAGGGAACCACGTGTCGGTGCTTCTCCATCTGCCCGGGGAGCTGGCAAGCAGCTGGGCTGGCAGAGCTGCCAGCACCCAGCCCAGCCACCCACCACGGAGCTCAGGACACTCTGCAGGAGCAGGGAGCTGCCACGACCCCCAGGTTTCCTTACACCAGCAGCCACTGGGCCGAGGAGTGGGGCTGGCAGCACCCAGCACCCTCTAAAGCAGACTTCACTGCCCAGCCGAGGCTCTTCTGCCTCCACCCAGCCCAGTGCTTCAGCACCCACCAACTCCGAGCACACAAACAGCCATAGTTACACCAAGGGTGCCATTCAGACACCTAAACTGGAGTCCCTGTGCTTCCAAATGCCTGAGCAAAGAGGGAGCAAAGAGGATGGTGAGGAGCTGAGCCTGCAGCCCCAAGGAGCCAGCGACAAGGACCAGGGTGGAGGTGCTCGGGCAAGGCAGGAGGCTCTGAGAGCAGGACGAGGTGAATGCAAGGGCTCAGCTGGCTGAAAAGGCAGATTCTGCTGCATGAGTAAAGAAGGATGTAAAGGTGTATTTGGTGTGACTGCAACTACTGCACGACAGAACACGTGCTGATTTCAGCACTTGCCAAGTGGAGGAATGTTTGATCATTTATTCCAAGTGACATTTAATTTTGCATCGTACTAAATTGTTTTGTACTTTTAAATAAAAGAATGAACCCCCAAACTCAGCCCTCTCTCAGTAAGATACAATGAAATATTGCATTTTTCTGAATGTAATCAAGTGTGGGGTTTTTTCCTCACTTCTATGTATGTGAAGGAGATAAAATACAGAAGGGAAGAGGCTATTGCTCCCTCCCTGCTCCTTGTTCTAGGCTCAGGGAGGAAGGCACAGTTCCCACTGTGCTGAAGCTGCCCCAGCACAAGGGCATCAGACTTGCTGTGCCACTGGCACCTGCACGTGCAGTCCTGGGTGGGCACACAGCACAGGAAGCATGGACAGGGAGCTCCATGCAGACCCCCAGAGCTGTACCACCACCAGCTATGGGGAGGAAGTCACATACACCTGACCCTTCAGACCCTGCCTTGTACCTAGGGACCAGTCTGCACACAAGGGCTCCCCTGCCCCTAAGTCACTGCACCACACAGAGCCTCATCCTTTCTCAAAGACTTTTATTCAGCACAGCCATCAATAAACTCCTGGGCCAGTGGTTATCACACACCAGGTCCACAGCTCAGCTACACTGGTAGGAGTGGAAGAACCTGCACTGCCACCCTCCCTTTGCTCAAGGGGGACACAGAGGAGGGTGAGGGCTGGCTTTGCACGTTTAGAAAGGTATGAGAAAACTCAGGTCCTCTCTGGGTTTGGGGACAGGGTGTCCTGCAGCTAAAAATACAGACACAAGTCAAAAAGTCAAGGCTAGTAAAAGGCACCAGTAGGGTGGCTGAAGATAAAAACAGAACCTGTTTATTTATGTAGCCAGTGACTATCCAGCAAGAGGGACTGAAACCTCCCTGCACATGCTGCCTGTGACAGACAGGCTCCTGCCAGCTGTAGGAGTCCAATTTCTCCTGCAGACACAGGGGTCCCCTCTCCCCTTCCCCTGGTGTAGGCTCACGCCTTCAAATTACCTCTAGCTGCTGCATGAAGTGAGGTAACTCCCAGAACAGAAAGAAACAGCAAGGGATGGAAATCACTGCTCTGGTACAGGCTCCCCCCCTTGCCACCATAATGGGGACCTCAGGATTCAAACTCATCAGGGCCTCTGCTCAAACCTGTCCAGAGTTTGTGGGATCTAAGATGAAAATCTCTCCTAGAGGCTCCATCAGCAGGTTGAGTTGGGTGGGAGATGTCCTGTGCCTGATGCAGGTTTGGGCTGTTCTGTGCTGCCCAAAGTGCTCCTACACCACCTTCCTCATGGGTCCTGCCCTGCACCAGACCTGAGCATCTGCTGCAGATGGGTTCTGGTACTCCCTCAGCCCAAGGGGAAGAGCTCCATTGCCAAAAGCAACAGGATACAACTTCAAGGTAGCATGGCTGGCAAGTGGCAGGCCTAAGGCACAGGAATGGTCCTTGGGCCAGCCCTGAAACAGCCCATCAAAGAGGGCTCAACCAGCCTGTGGATGGCCACAGTTGGTAAGATGCAAGCATCAGCCACACAGGAATGAAGTGCCCCCCAGGATCTGAGGAAGGGGAACAGTCAGGTCATTTAGATATTAGCCTTGACCCAGGCAGGTGACTTCCTTGACACAAGAATTTTGTCTTCATCAAAAGTCTTTCACTACAAAAGGGCAGGAAGAAGCAAATATACCTGAAGGAATATTTTGCTGCATTTGGGACAGCATCTCTCACTGACCAATTTCTCTGCAGCAGCTGCTGCGAGTATAACAGTGTATCCCAGTGTGTCCCAGTGCAGCCCAGTGCCTCTCAGGGGTACCAGGGCTGACCTCACTTAAGTTGAACTGGGATGGAAGCTGTATGATGTAAAGCTTTCTTCTTCTGTTCTTCCCAAAGATCTCCAGGCTTGAGAAAAATGTTGCAAAAGGTTATGATAAGATCAAGGTTCTCTCAGCACGACTTTGCTCCCATCTAGCTCTTAGAGGAGTGTGGGTAGTGACAAGGAAAGCCCAAAGCAGCAGCACAGATGAGACACAGGGGAGAGCCACTTGGCAGAGTCCTCTTCTCCAGCAACACCCATGAAGTTTCATTTCCCAGGGTTGAGCAGCACCATGCCAGAGCCCGGGGGGTGGCAAGAAGCAGCAGCTGGGTGCTGCAGGGAAGAGGAGGAATCCTGCTGGCTTGTCAGCATCATTTAGAACAGCAAATCTTGAGCTAAGTGGACTCAAGAAGTCTGGCTATGAGAGCAAAAGGTCCTGCTGCATTAGCTGTATGGGGGGGATGGATAGGGTAGGATCTATTCCCCATGACACACACATGATTTAACAACAGCCAGGTGTAAGTGATGCAAAGGGCAGGTGACCTTCTGCTGGAAACTGAGCCCTTGGGCCACCTCTGCTGGAAAGCCTGGCACAGCCAGCACTTTGCACTTCCTCAGGACATCCTTGGTGTTGCAGCATGTGAGGAGGCAGGTCCTGCTGGGCTGATGCTCAGCTGGGATGCAAGGTGTGCAAGCATGAGGATCCAAGAGAGCTCTGCCTCCAGAGGTCACAGCTCATGATGGTGCCAGTGTGTCAGCTCCCAGGACTGGGACCCCTCCCTGGAGGGGAGCATGAGGCAGAACATGGCATGATCCCAGGACCGAGCTCTGCCTCCAGAGGTCACAGCTCACAATGGTGCCAGTGTGTCAGCTCCCAGGGCTGGGACCCCTCCCTGGAGGGGAGCACGAGGCAGAGCATGGCATGATCCCAGGACATGTGAGCTTGGGCATCAGCCCTTCTGGGAGGGAAAGCATCTCCTCTGCCCCCAAAGTTATGGCTGGATCTTCCATTTCCAGGAAACCCACCTTGTGCCCACCTGTGTGCCCCCTTCCATCCAAATCCCCATGGGCTTATTTATCCAGAGACTGCCAGGCCTCCCTCCTCCTGTCCCACCTCAGCTGGGTGCCTGCCATCAGCACACTTCTACACCCCATCTGCTCAGGCTGGGAGGTCAAACACCCCCCAACCAGTTCAACTTGGGGGGAGGGGGGGGCTGGCAGGATACAGTGCAGACAGAATAATATCAGAATTAACTTGGGTTCCAGAGCTAACATTTGCTGAAGTGCCACAAATGCTTCTGTGACACATATTTGATGTCGCATCCAAAAGATACTACTAAGTGTGATGCTCTGGAGGGCTTCCTAGGGAACTGCAGAAACCCAGGGTGGAGATGCAGCAAGCTCAGGGCTGTGCAGCCTCCAGCCCGTGGGGCTTTGCACCACCACCAGAGAGAGTGCTCCAGAGGTCCACGAAATAACTGCAGGTAAATCAGAAACAACCCCCCAGTGAGCACACTTACCCAAGTATTTAAAGCAAGAATCAGGATGGGGGACTTGCTTTCTTCGTTGCAACTTAAGTTCATCTCCTCTCAGCCAACATAAACAAGGAAAACACTGACACCAAAATGTAGCCATTAAAAACAACACGGGAGCACCAAGAGGAGCCTCTGAAACCAGCTATATGCCAGGCTAAGCTCTCCACACAGGGCCCTTCAATTCAATTTGCCTTACTTCATTAACCTCAATGGATTTACACCCGAGACCAGCACTGAAAAAAAAATCAATTATCTATCTATTTAGCCTCACTGCCCTGGTATTATTCCCTCTGTCCCATATTTGGCTCCTCTCTGATATCTGAAGTCTTGCCAGCCTGCCAGAAACCTGGGCACAGTCTCCATGCTGTAGGACAAACTTCCTCCTGTGTTCAGCAAGGTGAGGAAAGGATAGGGCCACAGCTGCTTTTGCAAGAGTGACTTCTACAATAAACTATTGTAAAACAACACTAGAAAACTCCAAACCTATGAGTACAGCTTCTCCCCCTACAACTTGCACTTGATTGCATGGATTAAGGTCGTGTATGAAACCATCTGCTCCTGACAAACGGTGCTGCAGCTCTTGCAGAAGTGGGCACTGCACTAGAGCTGAAGGAGTCCACAGGCCAGTGCCTCAGCTAGCAGAGGGGTGCCAACCTGCCTGGCACCCGGGGAGCACGGCTGGCGTGGGTCCTCTGCCCGCTGTGCTGGTTACACCCTTCTGCCTTGCTGCAGGGCTGAGAGGTTTTACAGAACAGGCTTTCATCCCACGGGTGCAGGTTCCTGGCTTTGCTGTGGCAGTCTAAAAGCCACAGAAGGGAAGATCTTCAGTGTGGGATAAATAATTTTCTGTGCTCCTTCAGTCTCTGAAAGCAGATCAGGTCATCAAGTAGAGCTGATGTGAAAATAAAGCACAAGTGCCTCTCCTGCTGTGCTTACCTCTGAGCTTCAGAGACAAACATCCACCAAATCCCAGCTCAGTGGCCACCTGGATGCTTGCTCATGGTGCACAGATCACAGTCCCTCAAAGCTATGGCCATCTGGGAGGTTCCTGCCTCCCCTGCCTCTTACACAGACATCTCTTGGGAACCTACTTACAACAGAACCAATGTTTCTAATGCAGCCACACGAGACAGCCTGGCTACATGGACCTCCCAGGGATGCCCACACAAGCTGGTGCTTGCACAGCTCCAGCTAGAGAGGCAGATATTAATTCTGTACTAAATTGAGTGGTTTGTTGTACACAAGCAATTTCTTTTTTTAATGAAATGGGTGTAACATTACGATTAGGCATAGTCGTTACATTCAGCCTTTAATTAGATTTGTGTAATTAGAAAGTCACTGAGTTATTTCACACAGTGGAAAAAATATTGCTTGGATGGGGTTATGTAAGATGTCAACAGGATTTCTCTGTAGCTCCCAGAGCTGACTGATAATCTGAAATAAACTACATCTTCAATTTTGAGACCTTCAAAAGGTGTGGACAACGCTCAGCTTCTGGCAGACTCTGCACGGCTCAGAGACAGAAATCAGGCAAGAAAAAGGAAAATACCATGACAACGTCCTACTGGTATTTTATTCTCCTGTTAAGTTACTCTCTTGGTCAACCAGGATAAGCAGGAGGTTGATGCTGCAGCCCCTGATGCTGCACTGAAGGCACCAGCCTTAAACACCCAGCTGGGCTCACTGCAGTGGATGGGGCCAGGCAGAGGGGATGTCCCCAAGTCACCACTGCAGCTTGGACACAGGAATGGGATATTCCCATACCAAATGCAGAGAAAGTCATTTGGGGAAAGCCTAATGGAATGGAAGGCTCCTCTCTTTCTCTTGTGGATGCCCAGGTACCACAGGCTTTGTAAGAGGTGAGGTTACTAATTCCAAGATGCTTCCCCCTGCCTCCCAAATAAACTATTAACATAACCCCGTTACATTATAACAAGTTCATCTGATCATTCTTCTTTGGACATACCTGAATATAGAGCTTTTCCCTTAATCCACTTTTTTGTGAAGGAATATTTTTAAATTTGAAAAATACTCCACCTAGGCTTGTACTGACAGTGATGTTGCATCATTCACATATATTTTGCCTCCACGTCTTCTCATACACTGATGTATGGTGCAGGAGAAAAGCTGGGTGATGCTACAGGTCACCTTCTGAACGACCAAGGGCCTCAATCTCCTGCCACCACAGAAGTGGTGTTTCACTGCAAACATCACTGTTTGGCCAGAAGCATGGAGGGAAGTCCAAGGTGGTATCACCTACTGCCTTGCTAGTCCCCTGTCAACCTGTTTGATGGGCAAATGCAGGGGCCCTTTGGCAGACATATGCTTCACACCCTCATTCACCCACTAAAAAATGCCCCACTGAATCTCTAACAGGCTTAACTGGGTCACCACTGGCACACTGCACAAGCTAAGGGAGCAAAGGATGGAGCAGCAGAGATAGCAACAGCTGGAAGACACAGGAAAGCATAAATTCAGCTTCTTTTTTCCTCCCTTTTAATGTGCCCTATGTAACAGCACTGGAGTGAGCAACACCAACCTCCTACATCTCCATCAATGTTTGGAAAAGCTCTGACCCAGGTTTGCTGATGACTCAGGGTGTTCACTGAGACTCTGGTCACCTCATGACTTTGACCCCTGAAAAAAGGGACATCTGCAAGCCACCTCCTCCTACTGAAACAGGGACAGATCTTCTGCCCCCCCATTAACTGCTCCTTCCCAGGCAGGAAAGGCAGTGCCCCAGTTCTGGGTATGAACATGACCCACAGTGAGGGGCAGCAAGGGGGACACAGCAGTGGTACAGCACTGCCCAGGCAAACCTGGCACCTCTAACAGGCATCTGAGCACCATCTCTCCAGTCCCCACTGACACTCAAGTGCCACACCAGGAGTCCCTTTTTCAGAGCCAGCACATGGTCCTGCTAGACGTTTCCACGTGTTCTATAGAACAGCTGCTTTCAGTACTCCAGCCAGATGGGAACACTGAAATCCAAAGTCCTTTTAATTCACCCCAAGGCAGAAGAGCACCTTGTGGTACAGCCAGGAGCAGAATCTGGACTCACCCCACAGCATCACGGCTTAGAAAAGCCCCCTCAGCTCTTTCTGCTGGCACATCACTCAGCCAGGCTCCTGTACCAGGCTGAGGGCTCTCTGCACCCTAGAGAAAAACACCAAAAGCACAAAGCATTCAGGAAGGCAACAGGAACATGCTCTCCTGTGAGACTTGAGCCTGAGGTTTTCCCAACAGACTATTTTTACAGCCAGGGAAATGAAGCAGAGACAAGAAATGGCCCCCAGCCACGGAGTAAGCTACTGGCAAGAGAGCAACCAGCTTTGCTATCAGATTCACACACAGCTGCCTTACTGCTCTGAGCAATATTTGCACTGTAAGAAGCTTCTCCCACTTGAGCAGGTTCAGTGTGGCACAGCCAGTGCAGCAAGGCCAGCTGGGGGGGATGGCCCACACCTTCTCTTGACTGGGTCCTGGACAGCCAAACAGCCCAGAGGTTCTGAGAGGAGAACATCTATGCTCTGGCTCAGGTCCAGCTGTGACAAGTTAAGGCAGGATTTGAAAAAAGCTGAAAAAAAAGGCAGCTTTAACCAGTGGAGATGACAAAGCTCCTAAAATCATAGCCTGCTCCTTAAGAATTTTTGCATTAAACTGTTTCTCAAGCAGCAGTACTGATGGGTAGCAAAAGGGGGAAGCAATTACACAAGCAACTCATGATACAATTATAAGAGTATTTGATTAAGGAGCACTTTAAAGAAAGTCCTTAACAAACATTTGAAGGACCCCTAATATATGTTTGCAGTTATGTCTGGAGCTAATTTAAACAAAATGTTTATTTGCACAACCAGGTGAGAGCCAAATTATTAAACAAAATCTTGTTTTCTTCCTCTTCTACAGCTTTCCTTTAGGTATGCCACCCCTGCTACTCAAATTTATCCCAGTTCTGTTTGCAGGAATAAAACTTTTCCTCCCCACCTGCAAGCTTTCGGGCTAGAAGTGCTCATTTCCTCATTGCAATCACCACCCCAAGTGACTCTTAGAAACCCTCTGACTTCTCAGGCCAATCACAAATAAGCAGCACAGCTTGAATTTCAAACACTTTTTCAAGCTGAACAACTCTGAGAGCTCTTCATCAAAACCACTTGAGGAACAAGCTTGGGAGAAAGCTCAGGTCCAGAGTGGTGGCTGGCACAGCAGAGGAAGCTGCAGCCACCAGGAGCTACAGCATTTTGGTCAGGATGTTGCACAATGCACATCAAGCAATGAGAACCTCTGATTTCTGCACCCCTGTTGGGTGCCTGAGCTGACCCTGGGACAGCCAGCTCCTCCCAGGGCCCTGGGAGAGGACCCCATCCCCTCAGGCAGGCAGAACGAGATTGGGTCCAAAAGCACTCATCAAAACTGGTCTACAAAACATGAGGTGACTGGTTTTGAAAGGAGGAACATGGAAATGAGTTTGGGAAAGACAGTATCACTGCTGAGGAATTGGTACCAGCAAAAATCTGATCTGCACACTTGAGACAGACCTTGAACTTCTGTCTGGTACACCTAGGAATGAGTATTGAATATTCAAATACTCAGACTTCCAAAGCTGCCTCTCCCTGGTGTGCAGCTTATCTGCTGCTTTTCCTCTGGTACACACTATGGTTTTTATCTCACCAGGACTGAAATAGAGAGTTACTTTCACAAACTGGATTTACCATGATGTCCTAATAATAGAACCAAACATCAATAACAGACTGTCAGAAGCTGAAATTTGAAACAAAGAAGCTGAATTTTCAAAACAGACTTCTCAGTGGGACATTTTTTCTGTTCCACATTTTTTCCTGACAAATATATATTTTTTTCCAAACATTTCCCATTTTATGAAAAAAGTTATTTTATTAAAAAGATCTCCTCATTTGGGATCTCTTCTGGTGTGAAGCAATCTGACAATGAGGAGTAAGGACTGGTTTAGCTGAAGGTGACAAGTGGGCAGTGATTAGAAGAGGGCAGGGTTTTTTAACACATTCTGGGCAAAATGCATGTCCCCACCAGCACATCCCATGGGGCACAGAATGACAGTGCCACAGGGCCACCAGAAAGGCTCTGTCCCTACCTCTATCCTTGTCAAAATCCTCACCCAGTAAGGTAATTTTTTTATTTGTTGTTTCAATGCACTCAGGAATTTTTCATTTTCTTTTTATTATTATTTATTCTTGTTGCCCATTCTGGAGACATACTGTCACCATCAATTCCTGTGGCTGGTGGGGGAAAACTCTCTACTCTAAGGTGACACAAACCAGCTTGATCTCTCTCAGGTTTGTGCCTTTTTTCCAGTCACAGGACATAGCCTGTGTGAAAGCCTCATCCCTGCACGTAGCCCAGGGCAGCCTGCACCAGCCCCCCCTCCATCCTGCAGCACAAACAGGGCGTGCTGGCAACAGCTCCAGAATGATGGAGCAGCTGAACCTCGTCCAAGCAGGATGAGCAAGCTGAGCACTGCTTTCCAAAGCTACCTGCAGCACGGTGGGTGGAGGGCCTCAGAGCTCTGGACGTGCACTGCCTGCAGGGATGTTGAGAGGGGGCTACCACAGCCTAAAGCCTACTGAGAAGACCTCAGATGGAGGTTTTGGGAGAGATCCTTGGAAGAGATCCATTAGCATAGAGATAGAGGAGCCCAACAAGGAGGAACCCCAAAGGGTCAAGCATGAGTGAGTCCTCTGCTAGTATGCAGTGAGGCACCAGTCCACCCAAGCCAGAAAGTCCAACCTGTAACAGCATTCCCAGATCATCCACCAGTCCAGACACTTCTGTTTCAGCTTCTGTGACAACTCAGAGACTGGACTAAGGACGTCCACTTCCTACCTAGACTGCTCCATTACAGAGGTTAGGAGAACTGTGCTGGGATGGCAGGACCCTCCTCTTGGCCACTGACGCCTGAATGGCAGCAGTCCTTAGGCTGCACAATGGGCAAACAAGTGGGGAACTTCAGCTGTTTGGAGATAAATGGGAATGGCTTTTCTGAAGGGCAATAAAATCTCCCCTGCCACCTGAAAGTCCTGCTGACAGCAAATGGGGACCTCTGAAGGAAACATCAGCCCCCCTTTCAGCATGCCTGGTGCGTTGTCCCCTGCAGCCCCTCCCCGGGTTTCTGCATGGTGCACTGCCTGGCAAGCAGCTCAGAACCCCCACCACCCAAAGCCCAGCCCAGCAAGCAGCTCAGAACCCTCACCACTCAAAGCTCAGCTGCTTCCAAAGCCCGTGAGCCACGTGGCAGCTTGGGCAGATGGTTAACACCCAGGGGCTGGTGCAAACCTCCCATCACCCAGCGGCAGCCCAAGTCACTGGGTGGCTCCAAACCCAGCTCTGCACGTGGATGCTCCTGTGGGTGAACCACTCTCCCCCCTGAAGCAGAGGTGGGCAAGGGGAGCAGCAGTTCAGCTGGGCTCAGCCAAGCCGTGAGGCAACCTGAGCTGTCCCCTGCTTGCTCAGCAGCTCTCAGCAGGCTCTCCTGCCTGACTCCTGACACACACACAGGGTTTCTCCTTGCACAGACAGATGGAGGCAGCTGGGTGTGGACAGAACAGCCTGAGGCATGCACCCAAACGTTTTGCTGAGGGTCCTGCTTAGGCAGAATGCCAACATGAGCTCCTCTCCTATTGGAGGTACCTACCACCACTTTAAAAGGTCTAGCTCAGGTCTTGAACTCTTCCCTTCACCAAAATAGCTCCTAACAGCAATCCAGCTAACAGAAGAGCCACAGCACTTTTCCCCTTGCTCTGCCAATGTCCCAGTTTCCCTCAAAACCCCTACTTTGGGCACTGCTTTGCAGACTCCTCCTCAGCACATAAGCAAGAGCAAGCTACCACCGTTCACTGCAGTGCTTCCCACAGAGCTCTGCCAGCCCAGGCATGGACAAGAGCTTGGATCCTGGAAATACTATCTCTGAGTGGGAAGGAAGAGGCAACCCCACTGTCATCTCTGCAATGAGAGCCTTGCTGTGTCCTTGCGTGGAGGTGGAGGCCCCACGGATTCATGGAGACATGTGTCAGCACCTGCTGTGTTCTGCTCCTGCAGGCAGCAGACCTGCTCCATGGGGATGCTGGCAATGCCCTCCTGAGGAGACTGGCTGTCCACCAGTGTTTTGTCTTCAGGACATGAAAAGGTGGCTGAGCATGTGTCTACATGGCCAAACGGAGGAGTCACTGCAGCATGGGGAGGTGTGACACCATGGTGGTCACCCTGGGGAGCAGAGCACAGGCTGTGCCCATGGCTGGCTACTGCAATGGGTACTGACAGCCAAAACCCCCTCTGGGACCACCCCTGCCAACTACAGTAAGAAATCTGTGCCTTTCATGGACTACAGTCACATCCATCCTCCTGGGCAGTCCTGTCCCATGGGGGAAAAAAATATATATAAAATGCTGATATCTGCTTGTGAGGATTGTGTTCACCCTGAAACAGGAGCAGTAATTGCCTCCACCTATCCCAGACCCAAGTGGGATTTGTGGCACCCTGCAGAGCAGTATCTGGGGCAGTGATTTACTTCAGACAATAAATTCTGATCTTCCCAGCTTGGAGCAGTGTTGCTTTCATTCCCTCTGGAGATGTGAGAACCAGAAGCCCCAGCCCTTTGGGCCACAGCACAGGGGAGTCACCAGGAGGTGACTCCAACCCCTTGAGCATCACTAGCTCCCCACTCACCCACAGCAGCTTCCCCATTCCAAAACCCCAGTGGGGCTGCAGCTGCCTTTTGAGATACACCAAGGATTGCCACTTGCCCAGACTGATGCCCAGGCAGAGGCAGGGTACATGGAGGGACATCCTGGCCTCACACTGACAAGTTCTTTGTCCCAGGGGCTCATGAGCAGAAGCTCAGTGTCTTGCAAACTGCACCAGTTTGTGCCTGGCTTGCAGTGTGGCTGCACCTAGAAGGAAACAGCTGATCCCACCTAGCTACTGCTGGAGGTGCCCACAAAGGAGTTAATGCCTCTCTGCTGCCCTGGCAGGGAAGGGAGCAGGCAGGCACTGGCAGGACATGCAGCAGGCTGCTCCTGAGCATCCTCTTGCAAAAGGAGCATCCCCAAACCACCTACCACCCTGACCCAACTCCCAGCACACGCTGGTCCTGGCAATTTTACCAGAGTCCTCAGCCACCAGGTTTAAATAAGCATTTCCCTAATTTTAAAGAGCATTATCCCTGATTTGATTTAGCCCAGTTTGTCCTAAATTGATTTCCCATTCCCATCGGCTTAAGGGAAGGGAAAAACAGATTGGAAGAGTATTTCTGATTTGTGCAGCTATGCAGATCCACATCATTTAGAAAATGAAACAGTCTTGTTGAGGTAGGAATATCAGCTTGGGATTTCTGCTTCTGTGTATGGGGGAGGAGACTCTTCTCCAGCACCCCTGTGCTTTCAAGAAGGTGGCAGGACCACAGGGCTGTGTCAACCATGAGCTAACATTCATGATTCTAGCCAGGACAGGGCATCACTAGCCAGCAAAGGGCAGGTTCTTACTAGGTTTGCCTCTCTGCCCATTTTCCCAGAATCCAATTTAAACCAGACTTTATTGGTATTAAAGCTAGATCATATGAAACATACTGCACAATAGAGGAGAGACAGAGCCACCCAGCTTTACATGATAAATGCCTACATATAGGGCTCAGCCCCTTTATCTTTCTTGCTGGCATGACACACAGCTTATCCCTCTGCATTCCCTCCTGCTGTTAGCCTTGGCTTCTCAAAAACACCCAGGGGAGGCAGCTGACCAAGGGTATTACCCTTGGAATTCATTAGGGAGCAAGTAAGATGCAAGTCAGTCGGATGCTTGGGCTCCACTGAAAGTCCTGCTGTTAAACATGGTATATTAAATATCATCTTACCTTCACATTATGCCTCTCATTTCAAGGGAGCCCAGAGCATTCTGCAAGTGTGACATAATCTGCCCTATCTTCACCTACAGAGGTGTATCTGGACTGAGAAGGTGGCTGTTATTCAGCATCCCCCACAAGAGTTCGGCGCTGTCCTTCCCCAGAGTCACAGAAAAGGTGCCACCGTGTCAGCATCCCCACCACCCACCTGGTGTCCTGCTGTCTCTGCTGTCACTCCTCTGGAAGGACAGCATCCTCATGCAATGAGAAAGTTTCCTTGAGACATTATGCTCAGCCAAGTTTCTCAGCCCATCTGTTCACTGGGCACAAAGTCTCTCCATACAACCAAGCCCCCAGCAGCAGTTGAGGGCTGGCTTCCTCCCTGGGGTGTAGGGGCAGGAGGAACTATGGACATACAGATATTTCCTACTCTAACTGCCCCATCCTCCCCTCCTCCCAAAAAAACCCTGAAACCTCTGGGGTTTCTAGTACATGTGGGTTTAAGTTTCATTTACCTTAAAGATGAAGCTCCAGTACGATGGAAAGAAAAATAAAATCACTAGAGCTGCTTCCCCATTTTCTGGTTTAACTGCCAAGATGCTGGCCACGTTCAAATCATATGATATAAAACAAGGTCATCCTTTGGCATCAGGATCCATCCTTGTATGTGGACCTGGAAGATTTTTATCTATCCCTCCCATACCACAAAGCAACTCTTAATCTTTATAAACTATGGTGTCAGTTCAAAATTGGACAAAAACCAAAAAGTATTAAGACATTCTTCTGTGCAGGGCTGCTACATAGACTAGAGTGTGTCAGAGAGCAGAGGAACTGAGTGGCACTTCTGTGCAGGGACGAGCACCCCAAGGCCAGTCATGGGGCTCACAGAAGCAGGGAAGATAAGACCAAGGCTCCACATGTTTTCTCTGGCTGCTGCACCACGTCTCCTCTGCAATCCACACAAGTCCATAGTGACCCTACCAGCATCCTGATACCAGGAAATTATTTTCTTTATTTCTTCCCATTCACAGAAAAGATGCTCTCCACCTTACCTCTCTGCAAGAGGGAAGATGTTGTTAAATTTGCCCTGGACTCTAAAGATCATCCAATATTAAGCTCTCTTCTCACCCAAACTGTGGCTGTAGTGCCTCCTTAAAATGTGCAGCAGAGCAGAGTACTTCCTGGGGATTTTTGTGCCAGTCTAGTTCAAGCTCTCCTGTGATCTTCCTCCCGTCTCCTCCGCGAGGCAGACGTGCTGCGGAGATGCCAGACATATCCGTGTCCTTGTCACTCCACTCTATTAGCTCAGCAGTCTCTGACGTGTACTTTGCCACCAAGCCAGAAATCAGGTTGTGCAGATGAGCAGCTCGCTTACCCCAGGAGTCTGCAAGTCCTCTGGGCCACCAGAACAAGGCTCCCATGGGGCTCAGACCGGCCCTTGCCAGGTAACAAGGCAATGGCTTCTCAAACCATGCATGAATCCACAGCCACATTTAAGGTCAGACCCCAGGGACTGGCAAAGTCACCCCCCTGGCAAAGTCACCCCCCTGGCTGCAAGCAGAAATTCCCACCGTAAACCAAGAGTGCTCTCAAGCAACAGAAGATTTCTGGGGGGCAGAGCAAACAGAAGGGCTCCCTCGCTGCTCCACCTCAGCTCCTGGTCCCACAGAGAGACAGGGCACGTGCAGCACCCCACGGGGCTGCTTCTTTTACAGCCAGTCCCCTAGAGCCTTACAAGGAGGCTTATTACTGCTTTACAAGGTCATAATGAACTGTGAGGAGAGGTTTGGGCCGAGTGATCCAGACCAGTCCAAGAGGACAGATCTGCATGTGGAAGGGAAGGGATTAAGACTTCCCTTTCCCACTATCAGAGCACAGCTAGCTGCTGAGAGCCCACCCCCAGATGCTCAGGCTCTACCTCCTCCTCTCCTAGCTCAGTGCTCGTGACAAGCAGAGACCCGAGCATCCCTGTGAGGTCCTTCAGCTGCTGCCCTTAATCCACCCCCAAACTCTGTAAACTCACCTGCCTCACATCCAGAGAGAGCATTCAGCCCCTAAACTTAAAGTCTTTCAATTCTCCTTGTCTTTGAGCAGTTTAAAAAAGCAGCTCAGCACTTCAGATCACTTCAATGTAACCACACTGTGCCATAGCAAGGGAAGCACATCACTGAAACCAGGAACATCACATCTGTTCCCCCAGCACACTGGCTGTGGGGCATTCACCTGAATATCTCTCCATGAACATGCTGCCCTCCAATTTTACCAAATGATGAAGGAATTACATCCAAACCTTGCCTCCAGCTGCACAATACTTCATTTTGACCCACCACCACCAGGCACCCTCTGAACACACACGAAGCAGGACACCAAGCTTGTGAGGGCAAGAGCTAAAGGCACATTCCTAGCAGCTCCCTCGGGTCTGTACAGCAGGGTGCACACAAGCAGCACCAGGAGGAAAGGGTTTGGAGCTCTGTGTCTTGCAGGGCTTGAGGGAGGCACTGGGAAGAATCTGTTTGCACATGGGCCAGCCAAGACTGGCTGCAGTATGCAAGGCACACTGTGGTGCCCCAAAACAAGGGACCGCACCCCAGCATCTGAACTTCCTAGATCAGTCTGGGGACTCCCACTTAGGAGTTCTGGCCCTTGCAAATGCAAACCCCTCTGCAGAGTCAACACCATTCCTAGGCACAATGATGGTTTCTTTTGCAGCAGCTTTCTAGGCAGAAATCCCTGTAACAGCTCAAGAGAGTATCTGGGGCAGTGCTATGCTTATCTGACTCTGACCTGGGAGGGTCCAGTCTGAGTTAACATCTGATGAGAGAGCCAAGACCAAGACTCTGAGCAAACAGCCTCCTCTACATTTACAGAAAGATCATCACTAACACTGTGCCTCTCGTGGAACAGCATGTTTCATGTAGTTACTTTACAGCCCCAAGCAGCTCTAGGTACAAGGCCATCACTCATTTTGGTCCCAAAGTCCTTGCCACGTGCCTGGCTGCTTTTCCAGACTCAAATGCTCAGCTGTGCCCTACACCAGAGAACAGCAAAGCACAGCCCTCCTGCAGGTTTCTCAGAGCACAGTGAATTAATTGGGGTATTGAATTAGTGAGGTTAGATCCAATTAGCTCAATTTGACCCAGATGCTTTAAGCAACATTTTTCTAATATATTGGAGCTCGTTATCATACAAGTTCATCTTGGCACCAGAGGAAAAAAAGAAGATCCTTCTCTTAGCAGCTTTTTCAGGCATCCCTCCATGACCCATTTTCATCCTTTATGTGGGTGACAAAGTGCACAGCTACAAAGACCTGAGAAGGAAAGTCCAGCCCTATGTTTACAGCCCAGAACCCAGGAGATCCTCTGGGTCTCCACTGCTTGTTGATGAAAAAAAAAAAAACAAACAACTGTATGGACACTCATGACTGCCTTCTCTCTCACCCATTCCAATTATAACTTGCTCAGTACACAACCTGAGTTTAATGATGCCCTTGAGTTTAACCCTGACCCTAGCAGAGGCAGCCAGAGAGCTACCATTGCATGTTAAAACCACCTAGGTACCTGGATTGGACTAAAATTCCTTTTCTGGATACTTTTCACCTGCAGAAAGAAAGGCCCCAAAACAAAAGTGAAAGAATCCTTGATAAAACTGATTCAATTTTCCTGAAAGAAAAGGTGCAATTATGTTGTGGGGTTTTTTAAATGAGAAAAGTGAAAGCTAAAAAGGTTTGATTCTTTTGAAGCAGTATTTCAAAACTTCAAAATAAGCCCCATTTTTATGTGTTATTTTATTGACATTCCCAGCAAAGTGTTCCAGGATGGTACTGCAAAACCCAGCACTCAAGCAGAAAACACCAAATTCTCCAAATGTGTTTTTATTCTGTGACTACTAGTTCCAGTATGTTGGATGTTCTTGCTGAAGTGCCAGATCCTGAAGCATCTGCATCTGTTACAGACAAGCTCCCGTTTCCAGAAACCCTTTGCAGAGAGTGGTGGGTGCTGCTCATCAGACCTTTCACCAGCAGCAGCTCAGAGCTCCACACTGCCCTGCAGCTACAACCCAAGAGGTGATGTGGAGAGAGACTCCTTCAGATGGATCCAGAAGAGATGGGGGAAAAGGTCCACCTCTACATTAGACAACACTCAGCCTTCAAATTCCTCCCCACAGCTTCTGCCAGTTCGGTTTCCTAATGACTGGGACACACTGGATTTCTTTGACTTGTGAAAAAACAGCCCCAAACCCCATTATGGGTTCACAACATGGAGGTGCCATGCAATGGGGCACCACGTGGTGCCACACCGTGTCTCCACCTTCATCTAGCACCTGGGAGTAGCAACACCTCCTCCTCACAGGGCTTGGGCATTTGAGATCCCTTCTGAGGGCTTCCTGCATCAACCCAAGATCAGAAGCATCTTGTAACCCCCTGGGAGCTGCACTGGGGGAACCTCCTGCAGCGTGGGGCAGCCCCCCAGCTCCCACCACATGGGACCTAGCTGGGCTGTCGCCTCTGTGCTCCCACAGCAGCCACAGGAGAAGGCTGGAAGGTCCAGCTCTTGCAGGGCTGAGATGGCTTTTGACCCCCACTAAGTGCAGGGGTAAGACAGATCAAAACAAACACACTCATTGAATAAGTGCTTGCTACTGGGGAAAAGCATCATGTAACCCAGCCAGGAGCTCTTCCTGCCTACCTTTGATTGAAATCATGCATTTCCTTATTCACCTTTCCCTGACATTCCCTTATTATCACTGCCAAGTCTAACATGTGCAATTAAAGCTAAAAGTATCTCAATTCCTCTCCCTTCTTCTGAACAGGTTCTTTTTGGAAAAAAAAACAAAAAAACAAAAAAACCCAAAAAGAACCAGCACAAAACACACTGAAATGGAATTGACTGAAGTCACAACTTTAACAAATACAATTTGATACATGGGAACAAAACCCCAGCCCAAAGATCTGTTCCACCAGGATCCCCAAACACCCACCCTCGGAGACCAGGGAAACGGAGGGGGTTGTACACAAAGCTACAGAAGAAAAATTAAACATTGTGTGGGGCCAAGAAGAAAGCAAATTAACAAGGGGCTCTTTCTTTCTGCCTGTACTTGCTAGAGCTGGGGAGGCATGTAGGACAGCAGCTGCTTAGCAAGCTTTACCCTGGCTCTTTGGGAGCTCCCAGTTTTCCCTGCTGCAGCAGATTCTCCACACCTTGGTGTATTTGGCTGTCCTCTGGTTCATCTTCTTTCCTCCCTTCCTCATAGAATCACAGAATGCTTTGGGTTGGAAGGGACCTCTAAAGGTCATCTAGTGCAACCCCCCAGCAGCAAGCATCTCTCCATCTCTCTGTTCATCTGATCACAACACCCAGGTCTGGCTACCAAGAAAAAGCTGATTGCTCTGCCCTGAGGAAGGCAACAAGATAGCCTGTTGTGGCAACCCATCCACAGCATGTGGGGATGGCAGATCAAGGCAGCCCCTCCCCTCTGCTGCAGCCCCCTCCAAGCCACAGAGCAGCTGACTTTGCACGTGGGGCAAGAGGCATCCTATACAGGTCTTTGTTTTCCAGCAAGAGCAGATGATCTAAAGATGGCAGAGGTAAGAGTCAAGCCAAAGCTAAAGCCATAAGTTACCTGCTCTGTTTACCTGACCAGACTGCACGTGCACCAGTGCATAGGCCAGGCACAGCCCGTGGCAGGGGCGTGCTGTGGGTGGCACAGCCACTGGTGCATGCCCACGTGGCACTCCAGCACAGCCTGTGCCACACAGCATCTGACTGTCTGCATGGCTTCTCTTGTGCCATCCTCCACATCTCCAGCACCGAGCCGCTCAGGGCAATCTGCCAAGTCTGTCATGGACAGGACTCCCTCCTGTGCCTGAAAATACCAGGCATCTCCACCTTGGCAGTCCTGTAAGAAGTCACGTGGAAGCAGAAGACCAACGTTCTCTCTGCAGAGCCCTCTAAGCACAACTGAAATGGCTTTGGCCCCCGAGTCTCCAGCAATAAGGCAAGGCACGTGGTGGAACCACCCTGACTCCCTGCTCCAGGGGAGAGCTGCAGAGCATTCCTGTCCCACCCTGACCATGGAAAGTAGCCAGCAGGAAGCAACTCCTGCTACAGCCAGCAAAGAATCACCTTGATGAGCAAAGGGAAGCCAGGCCATGGTCATGCTTCAGAAGGAGCTGAAGATCCACATTGTATATGGGTAAAACTCAGCCTGTATCACCAGGGCCAACTGTCTTGCTTTGAGACAAAGGCTTTTGCTTATCAGGATGACCCCAAACCAGCTGACAGGCTGAGAAAGACAAGGTTGGGCTCATTGTGGTAGAACACCCTTGTGAATCATCTTCCAAGGTTTCACCATGGGCTGTGGAAGAGATGGCCAAAGATTTCTACGATACATTCCATAGCAAGGATGAAGGGACCCAAGCCCAACACACGTGCCCTACAGACCTCCCACCCAGTCCCTGTGACAACACAGCCTGGCACAAAGGTGACGTTGGGAATTTCCAAAGCAAGCACCAAGGTCTAGTTTCCAACCAGGCAGTGGAAGGGAGGCTGCTCTTCAGAGCCAGCCCTGGCTGGCTGGGTGCCAGTCCTCGTGCGTGCCTGCGGCCAGCGCTAAGGATTTATACACTTCATCTTCTGTCATTTCCCACCCTGGAGGAAGCAAGCCTCTAAATTGAATTATCACAAAGAAATCAATTCCAGATCAAACCTCTGTGAAATTGTAATTGCTTTAATGATCTGCAGGCTGGAATAGACAGTGCCCAGGGAAAGCAGCATATACTTTTCCTCTTCAATTCATAAGGCTCCTATAGGAATCAGCCTTTGTTCACAGGGAGCCTTAGTGTTTTCTAATTATGTATTAAATTAATCTACTATTAATTTTCAATTATTGCTATTATACAGGCACTTCCTTTTTCCCCCAATGTGACTGCTGTGTAAGATGCTGAATTCCAAACAGCTCTGTGGCAAGCTGACAGGCAGCAACTTAGCCTTTAGAAAGGGGAAAAAACCAACCTTCAACAACCAATTTTGATGAAGACATTCCAACCAAACAAAAATATATTTAAAAAAAAGATGCACACAAACCTTTCTGACTCATCTGAAAATGCTATCAGCAGCCTGCTTAGCCTAAAGGCTTAAATCACTTAGGTACAGCATGTCTGTGGAGACTTTCATTAGAATTGACGTTTTGACAACTGCAAAAAACTCTGCAACAACTCACAACAAGATGGGCAGTCTAAAAATAATTAACAACCACAGCACAAAGACAGGGAGGGAAACAAAGTTTCACTAAACACTCTGCTCCCTAAAGATGAGAAGAATATAATACTTAAAAAAATAATCAAGTATTCTTCCTCGATAATTTGTAGTTGCAAAAACAGCTCAGGGTTTTCAGCATTACACATTAGCAAGTGCAGAAGTGGCGTGGCTGTGATCAGAGCTGGCCTGGATGGACAGCAGAAGTGTCTGCAAATGTGAAGGGATTTAAAGCTTCAGTTTCACATTCCAGAGATTCTGCTCAGCAGAGAGCTGCTGGCGCTAAGGGCAGACCTTCTTTGCTATGGATAACATCCAAGATGCCAAAAGGAAGAGGGAGCACCTGGAGAGCACAGACATTTTAAACCCCACCAGTTCGGTTCATTCTGCCTTCTCCACACTGCTGTGAGGAGAGGCTTACGAGTGGGAACAGAGAATGCCTGCTTGTGGACTTCAGGCCAGTCTGCACCAGCTTGGCAGAACACCCTCAGATTTTCCATATACAGCTAGAACTGCATCCAAGAACTAGTAAACTAGTGAGAGACTTTCCAAAGGCTTCAATAGCTTTGGATCAGAGAGACTCACACAATTCCAGTGCATTCAAAACAAGGAATTAAGTAATACTGGGAAAGAAAGGCTTGGGAAGTGCCATTGCCTTTGCTGGAACAACATCAGACAGGATGAGCCCGTCCGAGTGGAGACCAAGCAGCAATAAAGCAATCAAGAAAGCTCTTGCAACAGCCCATGTACACAAATCCTGCTGGGGTCGTGCTGCATAAGCCCTGCAGACAAGCCCACTGCAGCCCTGTCTTCAAGGTTTGGATGTCCACCTGGGTGGATCATCTTTTTGACCTCACACCACTACTCAGCCAGGATCAGCCTCTCACAATTCAGTGATGTGACAAAACTGACTTCCTCACAAACTTGGGGCACACAAATCATCCCAGAAGCTTGTAGCTATCCCACCCCCTGTTTGCAAGTTATACCTTGCACTTCACATTTTAGGTTCCCTTCCCACTGCAGGTAGCCTGTAATGAGCTGGATTTTGGCCTGCCTGGACACCCTGCCTGCAGCAGCAAGTCACAGCCCTTGGGGACGAGCACTTAGCCTCCCAGTCTGTCCAGCATACAACACATGCCTAGGACAAGTGACATAGCAGTGCAGATTATCACTCCTGCCCACAACATGGCCATCCAGCCATGAAGACAGCTACAATGTCCCTGCAATGCCAACGGGGCTTTCCAGCCAGCTCTCTGCTCCAGCACCTAGGTGGTAAGTGACAAACAGGGTCTGGAGACCTCCCTCCCAAAGCACAAGAGGCTGCCACCATGAAGATCAAGTATTTGGCAAGTTTTGAAGACAAATTCAACTATCAGAGAGATAAAGGCAACAACTCTAGACGTCTTCAACAAACAGGACCTTCCTCCACCATTTTTGTGCTAGTGCCCATCAGACAGGATCCCAGTCCTGCAGATCTATGGTGTAGGCCAGGAGGACAGTCCAGGCACTGCTACCTCCAGAAAGAGGCACCTGTACAAAACTCCTTCAGCTAAGGTGTGGACCAAGATGAGTACCAGACTCTGTTCACTGACACGCCTTCTGAAAGGGGACACTGCCACACCCATCACACCATCCACAGAGTCACCTCTGCTGTTTGCCACCTCAACCACCTTCCAAAGTAAACTGTGCTACCAAAGAGAGCACAGCAAGTTGGTGTTTGAGCCTAGATCAAAGCCAGCATGTTTTCCAGCTCTCCACACTGCCACATGTAACTCCTGTCCAAACATCATCCTGACAGAACTGTTTCTAACACCAAGCTGTGCTGATTTTCATGTATGCTGCTCCCACACTATGTGAAGCCCCATGAAAAGACACTGGAAAAAGCTTGACATCAAGCCTAAAGCATTTAATCACTCTCTTGAAGTCATTTATTACACCCACACCAGCAATGTCCTGAAGTGGAACACCACACTGGAGTGGTAACAGCCACCTTGCACCCCTAATGCCAGAGAGGCTTGCTCACCAGCTCAGCTAGGAAATTCAGCCATTAGACCCCCACTCAGTCTGCAGGACACATCACAGCACCAGCATAAGTCTTCAGTTCTCTCAAGGGCAGCACATAGCCAAATTCAACAGTCAGCAGGGATATAAGTGCCCATAAAGTATGAAAAGACACTTCACCCCAAAGCACAGACAGGCGTTGGTCCTGCAGAGCGAGGCTGAGGATGCATCCTCCCCTGATACCCCAGCAAAGCTCCCCAGATGATCATTAGGAAACTTTTTGATATCTACCAGCACCATTTCCCCACGCTGCCTTTCCAAGAGCATTGCTGTAACCTGCCTTACAGCTGCTGCAGCACCCAGAACACAGAAAGTAGTATGCACTCAGAACAGAGGCTCCTTAAGGAACCTCAAGGATTTTACTGACTTTTGAGGCCTAAAACAGAATATGACCCTAACAACAACAAAAACTAAACCTCCCTGTCTTGATCATATGCAAAGGTGCAGCCCAGCATTTGAAAGACACTCCCAAGCATCTCTGCAGCAGGAACCTGGAACTGCAGCACAAGTCCCCCCAAACACAACACACAGGGTCACCAGCTGCCACCACCTTCTGAGATTTGACAGTGTTTATTTTTGAGTTTTTGACACTTGGTGCTCCTGAGGTCGAGTGACATGAAAACCTGAATAGTTTTGTTTCATTTTTTTCCCCAAGTCTGCTGCTAGCCATACTGCTAAAATGGCTGCGAGAATACATCTTGCAGAATAAATCTTGGAAAAAAGATCCCTGGAGAAGTTCAGTCAGCAAGAGATAGAGGGGAAAGAAAAGTGCAATACTCCAAAAACCAACCCGGAATTTGAAATCATGAGACCACTTGTTACTTGGGGGGAATTTATCTTAGAACAGAAAAGGGCAGCAAAATTATTAAGAACGTAAGACATAGCTATAAAGAACACAAGGTTAGCAAATGATGTTTTACTCGAAGAATTCTACAAGCAGGAAGAATATTTTTTTAATTCAGTTTCTTAGCTGTTTGTGCCAGATTATTACCTTGACATGTATGAAATTCCAAGGGAAATGTGCAGTTGTGATGGGACAGTACAGATGTGCAGGGCTCTTACTGAACTTTCACACAAAAGTTCTCTGAGTCCTCCTCAGTTTCCATCGTCCTGCAGCCACAAAACTATCACATTTCTCCCCCTTTACAAGGCATTAAAAAAAAAAAAAATTGCTTTTCCCACCTCCTCAGTCCCCCTCTGAGGAGGGCAGGAAAACAGACTGTCATGGTTACAGGGGCTGGGACCAGTTTATCCTTATGTGGGTAGAACCAGAACTGTGTATTCTATACTCTCTATGTCAGTGCTCATGGGCTGTTAAGAAAATCATGGGTAGCAGCTGCCCAGGACAGACCTCACACCCCAGGCTATAACAGATAAGGAAAGAGGTTCAAGGTCAGGGGAGATGTTAACACCTTCCCACCCAGCAGGAGGAGTCCTCCCTGTTCATGGGCCCATCCATGCCTCGCCCCATGACTCACACAGAGCTCCCCCCAGGAGCTATTTCTGTTTAAAGGACCATCAAGGACCCACTGCATGACTCATAGACTGATATCAACCCATTGTGAGATGCTCCACCCAGGGGGAGGAGCCAAGTGCTCCCACCTGGATATAAACTGGGGTTCAGGACAGCACAGGGGGCCTTACCCACTGGATTTCCAGAGGACAAGAGCTACCAGATCTTTTCTACCGAGACCACTGTTTCATCTGGACTGCTACCACCACCCTAACTACAGAGTATCAGGTTGTATTCTGACTCTGTCTGTGGTTATCCTTTGTATTATTGCTTTTATTTTATTTTATTTTATTTTTCTTATTAAATTGTATTTCTGACTTGGAGCCGCTCACTGGTTTGTTTTTTCAAACCATTACACAGACACACAACCACCAGCACTTGAAGGCTTCAGCCTAGGCTGAGGATGCTCCGTACTGTCACTGCAATACAGACACAGTTCTGTCAGATTGCTTGCTTTGGCATTTTTTTTTCCTCCTTTAAATCAAGTAACTCACGCTAATCTGCAGCTAAATCCCACAGTATAGGAGGCACTGCTGACATCCATAAGGAAATAATTCCTGTTCCAAGAGACAAATAAGATCTTGTGGACAACATCCAGTGTTGCATTCCTATCTACAAGGAGTCTCAGGCTCTGCTAAACGGACCAGAGGCACCTTGTTGTGAACATTACTTCAAGGATGGCCAGACCTAGAGGTTGCCCACTGAGGAGCAGGCTGGGTTTCACAGGGTCATGTTTTATACATCACCCAGCACTGCAGCTTCTGGAGCACACTGCTTTGAAGAGTTATTGTTTATGACTGTATTATTTTAATAAACTGAAGCAAGCAAAGTACACAAGATTCCCAGCTCTTGTGGCATTGCCAGATGATTTAAGATCAAAATAATCCACGTGTGCAGAAGCAAATCAAAGCACACCCTTGGGTTGCACCTTGGTGTGTCCGTGGAAGGGCTGGCAGCAGGACAGCACTGCCAGACAGGACTCCCTGACCCAGCACCACATTTCCACTTTTACTTCCTTTTAATGCTACAACCTAATGGGGATAACCTCAATGAAGTGACAAACTGTGATGGTTTGCTCCTGAATCAGCAACAGGGACATGTTCAGCTCCAGTGGAGAGGCTACAAGGGCAGAGGTCCTGTAGCTGGGCAGAGTGTGAAGCCCAGTCCCAAATATTGCTTCAGGAACACATGCAGTTTCACTCCACACCCTGCACTGCCCTGGCTGCTTTGGACAAGAAGCAGCTAGACAGAAAATAGCTGCAGAAAGCCAATAAATTCTTCCCAGAGAAGGGCTGGAGGCCTATAGCATGGCTGGTGGGAGCAGGAGCAGAGTTTGGCAGATTTTTGACAGTCCTAAGACCTCTATGGGCCTTGCTGTTCTACCCGAGACATCACACTGGGTCATCAGGGAAAGTATTCCAACAGCTCAAATACATGACTTATTTTCTTCTAGCCATAAAGAGGGAGAGAATGAAAGGGCTGCTTGAGAAGCACTCTGGTCCTGGAGGCCAAGCCACCCAGTACCTACAATACACTTGATGCAGAGCTGCCTGCCTCCAAGTGTGTCAAACAACTCTGGCACCACAGGACTGGCTGCCTTGACCAACCATGCCCAAGTCTCCTGTTACTGGCTGCTCTGAGCAAGATGGTGCCCACCACCCGAGGCAACTATAGCTTGTGTGCACCACCACCACCACCCCCAAGACAACCATAGCCAGCGACAACTATAGCTTGTGTGCACCACCACCACCACCACCCCAGAGGCAACTATAGCTTGTGTGCACCACCACCACCACCCCAGAGACAACTATAGCTTGTGTGCACCACCACCACCAGGCTGGTAACAGCACAGAGCCAGGCTCCTGCTCACTCGTCTGGACCCAGAGCAGTGCCAAGAGGGCAGCACGACCACAGTAAGGGAAAGATGTCTTACAAGTGCCTGTGCACCAGGAAAACTTGTGTTTTCAAGCACCTTTAGTCCATTGGGCAACTGAGACTTTCAAGCCAGAGGACTTTACCAGGAGAAAAACAGCCCCAACATTGGAATAGTGAATCAATTCTTCACAAATCAGGTAAAGCAACAGACACTTACCCATGACTAGAGGTCCTAATGGGTGCATAATCCTACCAAAAGCCTTTTCTCCCCTGAACTTTGAGGCTATTAGCAGTGCCTGAACTCAGCTTTATCCCATCCTCTCTCATCTAACTCTGAATTTACATAAAAGTAATAAAGCCTTTGTGGAGCTCCTGGAAGGCTCAGACACACAGACTTCATCCAAACCTTTCTCAAAAGGACTTAGTGTCATGAAAATGTCCAGTATTAATTGTTTCCACCAAAACAGTAATTTCACTTCTTACATAAATGCAGGGCAGGGAACAACATTCTTCCTCCCTCTCTTTTTTATTCTCTGAAAACAAGGAGTTCACACCCTGGTTTTAAAATCAAGTCAGAAGAAAACTGAAAAACACTTCAGCTTCTTCAGCTTCTCTGTCTGCTTCACCACCAGAATAGCTGAGAGCCACTCAGCAGCTCTGGGGACTTCACTTCTGTGCTCATGCATAAAGCAGAGACAACAGCAGAGATTTGTACCTCGCTCTGATCTCTGCCTTTTTGTTAAACCTTCACTGTCACCACTGTCTCTCAGCTCACCTCCTGCCCAAAACAAGCCAAACAGATTTCCCAGCGGGTCTCCTGACTCACCACCACATTTTCCTTTTAAAGGTCAAAAAAAAAAAAAAAACAAATATGTTGTGACAATAAGAGATTTCATTAGTTTCCTCTTGGTTTCAGTTGGCCAGCAGGCACTTCAGAGACTGGCTGCACTCAGGAGCTTCTCCAACAACATAATTTCCATCTTCTTTCGGAAGGGAAACATCTCATCTCCTGCTGAGCACAACGACAGAGCAATTAGCAAGGTGGCCCCCCCAGCAGAGACAACTGTACTGAGACATCTTCACACAGTCAGTTCACATATTTGCACACTGAGAATCAGGATTCCAGCTAGAATTTTTGCAGAATAGGACAGACAGAAGTTTTACTTCCATTTCCCTCCAAGTGCTCCAGTAGCACCCTTTTCCAAGCAACTTAGAGCAAGTCCATGAAGTCCAGAATCCACCTCACCACTCTGGAAGCCTGGTACAATCTACTAAATCCACAGATCGATCACAGCCAAGTCGGCTTCAGGTGGATCACCCACTAGGATCTGCTCCTTGCTGAGAGGTCTGGAAGTGCTGGCTCCTCATCCAGCTGCTTCAGAGTACAGAACTCCACATCCAGTTTGGAGTCTCTCAGGAGGCTGGTAGCACTTGTAGACGATCATTTGTTTGCTGGAGGGAGAGCTGTAGGTGATGTTCATTTGCTTGCAGCTCCTAGCCATCTGCTGAAGCACGTGGTGACAGGTGCAGCCCTTCTTTCATTTCAAACGTTTCTTAATAGTCTTGTAGATCAATTTGAACACCAGAAATATCTTCCCCACAGCACTGGATTGCATGAGGACATTCACATATACATCGTCACCTCCTCTGCAACCATTTCAGTTGTGGCTGCTTGCAAGGTCTTCTCAGCTGAAGAAAAATAATCCAGGTAGCAGAACAAGTCCCCTCTTCAGCTTTAAAATAAAGGCTAGATCCTCTATTTATAAATTTTTTAGGAGTGCTTATGGTCCCATGGGGGTCACATTTTCAAGTTCTTCCTCTGCAAAGCTGGGAGCTTCCTTCTACGAGAAAGGATGTTCCTGTATCATCACAACTTCAAGAATGAAGAAAAATAAACTCCCCAATATGTAGAAAGCAGACAGATTGGTTTAGGTCCATCACTCCAGAGACAGGAGTCAAGCTGAGGAGATCAGAGGACCATGCTTGAGTGGGCTAATAGCAGGAACCATATCTTTGATCTTCACTAGTTTCACTCGTGTAAAGCATCCACAAGACCAAACACATCTGGATCTGAGGCTATGTCCATGAAGCAAAAGGAGACTCTTAACCACTTTAAAGGGTGCTAGATCAGGTTTCTAACACACTTCTGGGAAAAACAGGTTCTCCACTTCCAACTCATTTTATCCTCCACCACAGCCAGAGTCAGAACAGGTCAAGAAATACCAGAATAGGATTGGCCAGAGGGGAGGAAGGAGGGAGTAGAGTGAGTTGCATTTTAAGAAATACAGCAACAGAAACACAGGTTTCAGAGGTTAGGACACAGCCTTTTACTCAGAGCAAAGCAAGAGGCATCTGCTGGAAGCATGGCAGAGAAGCATTTAGTATTTTGAACTGTAAGCCTAATCTGATATGACATTCCATCAACCCTGAATATGCAGCTCAGATAAATCTTTAATCAATAAAGCTCATTGTTCCAAACCTGAAGCACATGGTAAAGGTAACGTACTTCACCTGCACCCCCTTTGGGGTCTTCCCTTAAGGACATTCCTTATGGGGCCAGCATGTGAATTTTGCTGTTCTCCCTCCCTGGCTGCAGAAAGGAAATGCTGTCAAGTTTAGTCTTCATAAAGAAGTGAACACACATCTGACCTACATAGAATGCACAGATGTGAGTAGCCTCACATAACACTCCATACAGGGTGGGTTTTGGTTTTTTTTTATTTTTTAATGTAAAAACATTAACCACCACCTGCTTTGCCTGGAAATGTGCAGGAATAAAAGCCAGCTGTACACAGGAATGCTGCACCAGGCTCCAGACCAGAACTCAGCATCACCACACCTTTTTTTTAAATGTATTTTTCAACAGATCCTTTTTAGGATTAAGACACAGCTCTTGTTACCAAGACTAAAAGCACCAGTAACTTGGGCAGGAGTTTGAAGTCTGTCCCAAAGGGCCCTCTGCAGTTTCACACGATGGTTAATGGCACAAGTGCAGGAACAGGGCACTGGATTTGCTGAATCAGGCAAGAGCTACATCACCTCCAGCACTACTGCAAATAGCCTTTTTGTTTGAAAAAAACCCACGTGCTCCTGCAGCATCCAGATGACCTACCAAATGCCCAAGTGCATTAGGTGTCTGCTGGTAAAAGAGAGTCACAGAGTTTAATCTTGAGATAAAAGAAAGTAGGAAAATAAGTAGAAGCAGCCACACGAAAGCAAATGAAGGCACTCCAGCCAGATCTGCCAAGCTCCTCTCATGGAAGGTGCCCAGCAGAGGGTTATCTCCTTGCAAGTGGGTCAGAAGCCTTGCAAAAACGGCTGCTGTGCTCCTGCACCAAGCTAAATGCCACATGCCATGCACCTCCCAGAGCCCAGCCCTCCCTGCAAGGGAATCAGCTGTGACAGGGGAACCCCCAGGAAGGGGCATCACGGGGAGAGGCAGCAGGCTGTGGAGCTGGGCCCCAGCACCCAGGGCACTGTCTGCTCCCTCAGCTGCACAGCAGGCTCCTGCAGACAGGTCTGGGGGAAGGAGAGACAACAGAGCAGTGCAACCAGCTTGAAGAGTGTGAACTGGGAGCAAGGAGACCTGGCTTTATTCCCACTCCTGCTACCACCCAACGTCAGGCCAAGTCACATGCACTCCTACCTTTTATATATTTAGAGCATGAACTCTAGAGCCATGACTGCTTCTCACTGGCTATATGCACAGAGCTCCACATGCTATCTTACTGTAAGGAAAGATGCCAAAGATTGGTTAGCAACTCCTTCAGATTTTTAATATTTGTTAAAAAAAAAAAAAATTACTTTTTTTTCCCAGCAAGGGGACAAGAACCAGGATGGTGGTGACTCTGGAGGACAGGAAGTCTTATCAATACTTCATATCTCCTTCACCTTTACTAGAAAAGTTCAAGCAAACAAAATTCAAGGAATAAACACGAATAAAACAAATGAATTAGTTTACATCTATTTTATCAGCTAGTCTTCAGTCTGCTTGCTAGAGATTCCCCTTGCTCATGACTGTGAGGCTCTGAAGGTGAAATAAAAAGTTAACAAACTTCAGTGCAAGTTAAAAAAAAAAAAACAACAAACCCAAACTTAATGCCTGTTCTTAGTTCGAAATTTAATAGCCAGACACTAGAAGCAGAAGTCCAGGCTCTCTGCAAGCAGGCACAAGCACCTCATCCCCATCAGCCTATTTCTTGCAGACAAGGACAGCAGAGTCCAGCATGAGCAGAGGGCATGGACATCCAAAAGTGTTTTCCCAAACAGTAACTCAGTGGACCTGCAGCCTGTTTTCCATCATTGCACAAAGCTCTCTCACTCACATTGCTGTTGCATCCTCACAAGTTGCAGAGATGCTTGGTAATGCCCCCCTTCCATTGCAAGCATGGAAAGAAATAAATCTGTGCCTATATTTATAATACAATCGCTGGGCTACTTTGTCCAGCTGCATTTTGCCCCAAGACATGGCAACTTTTCAGCCTGAGCAGCCTGTTGAAGCATGAAGTGCCCCCTCTTTTTGGGGACTTCTGGAGGAAAGGCTTTCTGCCAGCACACAGCACTCACTCCCCTGCACACTACAGACTGGTAACCCAGCTGGGAGGACTTGGGGCAAGCTATAAATCACTCACAGGACTTAATGGGTAAAAGCCTGTGACTTGCTGAGCCAGAATCCCACGCACCAGTACCTCACAACAAACTATAAAATATAGATGTTTATGCTACACGTATTGCTAAAATCTATTAAGTCTGAGGTCAGAAGCACTCTGTTTTTCCTTGCTATTGCAAATCAGTATTTGAACAGGCATATATCATCAGCTAGAACACGCCAAAGCGGATGGTGATACAGCATCTGCAAATTGAACTGCAGAAGGAAATTATAATAAAAGCAATGAATGCAGAGAGGAGCCTGTACCACAAGCCCAGTGCTCAGACTCCTGCATCACCCATTTGCTCAGTGCCTTTCAAACCCCTCTCCACCCTGAGCCCTCCAGGAGCTCCCCTCACCAGTATTGTGGAATATGCTACAAGACAAGAAAAGGTGATCGTGCATCGAAGTAACCAGCCAGTAATGCACTCCCCTCCAGATGAACTCAGGAAAGAGGTTGGTATGAGCTGGGATCATTTGAGTGCTAACAAAAAAAAGTATCTGCATCCATAAAGTAGCCATGAGAAATGTGCTACATAACGATTTATTAAATCTTCTCCCTGTTCAGCTGTAGCTTCTGGGCTTTTCTCCACTGAATTAGCCACCTTCCCTGTCTCTTGCCTGTTTTATACAGATTGTTTTGCCACTGTGGGGTATTTTTTCCCAGCCCTGGCAGGTCTCGGTGCTCAAACAGGAAAGAGATCCGAAAGTTTCTTCTCCAGACTAGCCTGGCAGCACCTACCAGTGCTGGGCATCACTTTGCTGCTGCATCCCACTGGCTGCACAGCATCACATGGAGCCCTCCCATCCCTCCCCAGTGAGCAGCAACAACAGGCAAGGTCCCACTGCTGTTGTAGGAGGAAAGCAAATGGTTTTTAAATAGAAGCCAGCTCACCAGACAGAACACTGGTAGCTTTTGCCTTGAAATTAAGTGGCAACTTGGGGTTTGTTTTTTTTTTTGCCTTTCCTGCAATCCCTGCTCCTTTCTAGACTGGGCTGGAAGGATAATCTAGGAGAACTAGGAGCAAGCATGGGAGCACAAACATCAGCTGATTTATGTTTTGGCTGAAAGAGCTTTATTCTCCTGGACCATATACACAGCCCCTTCATTTTGGGAAAGGGAGGTAATTTAAGATACATTTTGTAATATCTGCTTGCAGAACCAAGATGAAGGACTGCAAGAGATGACCAATGTTTAAGCCCATCTTCAAAGTGATTTGGGGAGCTGCTGAAAATAAACAAGCAATCAGGGCCCAGGAGCCAGGGTAAAAGCTGACAAAGAAATTGCTTTTTTTTTTCCTAGGCAAACAGAAGGCCACTAATAGCTCAGTTCAGAGAGGCTGAGCTCTCTCCCCTCATAATACAAGCAGGGCAAGAGACCAAATTTAATTTCTTCCTCACAACAACTTTAATTAAAATCATCTAAGCCCTTCCTGCCTCTCTCCTGCCACGAGGTGTGGTTCTGCTCACAGGAGGTATTAGCAAACTCCAGCTTATTAACGTGCCCTCCCTGAAAATGCTGTTTATAGTGCAGTCAAACGGCTGGGGAACACATCTGCAGGAGAGCACTCCACTCTTCATTAAGAGGAAAAAACACAAAGCCCACCTTTGATGTGTGTCAGTGGCAGCAGTCATTCCCCATGTGCCCGTGAAGCTGTTCAACATCATCAGCTCCACAGGGCATCCTTCCAGTGGAATTTGCCATTGCATGTTTCTCTCCACCATCGCCTGTGTCCTGTGACACTAGTGGAGGTAAGGAAAGGACACTGGCTGCAGGAGATTAGCTGTACCAAGGGTTTTTTAAGGTGTTTTATAAACGCTGAAATTTCAAAGCCAGCTACATGGTCTGGTTCCCCATCCTTGTGACATCATCTACAGCAGCCTACACCTATGTCTGCACAGCTACACTGCCTGCAGTGATGTGGGGAGGTCTGGCCCTGGGCTTGGGCAGAACGAGTCTCAAATCCACCACAGACGTGCAGAGTGTGTGTGCAAGGCAAAGTTCTACTGGCCTGTTGAAATGTGTCAGCATGAGTAAGAGCTGCACACTAAACTTTGAAACAAAAGTTTAAAAAATATAAATAAAACAATTTAGCCTAAATGACTAGAGGAGCTCAAGAGGATTTTTGCAGTGTTTATAGATCTCACCAATTCCTGAAAGAGTTACAGGAGCTGGTGAGAGCTCCAAGCATCACACATTGCTACAGAACCAAGTCACAAGCAAATAACTGTTTTACAAGCAGATACAGCTCCAGGGGCAGAAACCAGGAG
>NW_008610485.1:0-5141 GCF_000691845.1 Merops nubicus | reverse complement strand
GAACCACCAAACCACCACAAACGCTGCCCTTCCAGCAGGAACACGCTCAGTCAGGCCAGGCAGCAATGTATGACCCAGAACAACCACAGCTTCTCAGATCTAGCTAGGAAAAAAAAAAACCAATTATGGCTGAGCACCAACCACCTGCAATCTTCCACACAGGGGCCATTATTTCAGACCAGGAAAGTCACCTTGAAGTCCTGGCAAGTCTAGGATGTGACTGAGAAGAGAGAGTGAAGGCCAGGTAAAACGTAACACCAACACCCAGGGTACCACCTGCCAGCTGACTGTCATACAACAGCCACAGAAGCAGTTGCCACCACACAGCCCCACGTGGTCCAAGCCTCTTCACTGGAGCACCAGATCATCCTTATTGCTCCAAGGTAGTGAGTTTCATCCACAAATTAAATTCAAATAGACCTCCCAGCCCAAAGCAGAGGCATTTTCTCCCCGTGCAGGAGAGCTGCCAGAACCAGTGCTCCCCCTGTCCTCCCCAAGGAAGTGTTTTTCTCACAAAAGCTCCCATGACAGTTTTCCAAAAAATTTGCTAAAGGCAGAAGGAAAGCAGGAGATTTAGACTAAAGAGCCCAGGTGGGGAACATCTGCAAAGAGCCCCTCCATCCACCCTGTGGTCTTTGCCAGCCACAAAGAATTCATACATTAAAAGGAGTAAAAGTGCTGATCTATTCCCAGCTTTCAGAACAAGTGTCCATTGTCATTATTTCCAAATTTTCTCTGGCAGAAACTGTCACCCTTTCTTCCATGTTGAAGCCCTCTCCCTGGCAGGCAGAGCCCCCATGTGGAAGGATGTTCTCCCTCCAAGGAAAGCAGGACGCAGCAGGAGCCACTTAATCCTGACACAGCAGGAGATGGAGCTGCACTGCCTCAGTGACTGCTCCTGCTCACACATTTAGCCTGTCCATTCTTATTCTGCTTGTAGGAGCAATCAGAAGATGAGTTTACATTCATTCCCACTGTGGCTGTGTTTGTCAAAATATAAGCTGCTTGCAAAAGCATCCGATAAACCTTCAGCACTTTTCAGTGCCTATTGTTTGGTACCATCACACACCACACTCAGATGATGCTGCAGACTTCACCTGGGAATCACTGAATTCACAGATATAGCCCAGAGGTGCCCGAGCTATTTACCTCACTCGTTTTTTTATTTAGGGGGGAAAAAAAAACCCCAAACAACAGCCATTATGTTTTCTATTTTAAAACCAGACTTCTTGGAACAAAAAAAAAAGGACAGTTGTGCAACAACCCTGGCAAAGGCTACAAATGGATGTTCAGAAAGGAAATGGTCTGCTGCAGGTGCAGAAATACTGTTGAAACCAAGTTCAGTATTCTGCCATTCAGCTCCAGCATCACGGTAGAAGCAAAAGCCCAGAAGCCCCTAAATCAGCTGGGGGACCTTCCCAGCAAAGGCAAGGCCAAGTCTTCCCTCAAGAGCTTCTCCCCACCATACCTTTATCTATGCTGATATTGGATTTCAACCTATTCTCAAAAATAGGTTTGCTTTTTAAAAAATACATCTATATTATTATTAAGTGCCAGAGTGGCAGATGCAAGACCCCCCAAGAGACCTCAGTAAGCAGAACAAACAGGATTGTTTGTGTTAAACAGTGTTATACAAGAGCCAAAAAGATGACTCATGGTGCCCTTAAAGCCTCTCCCTGGATATCCAGAACAAAGCTGGGCACAGCCACAGAAAGCAGTTGTCTCTCAGGGTGAAGTTAACTCCAGGGATATAACTCCTGCCCTGGCAATACAGCTTCATAAGGGCAATGCTGCTTTAAGATGGTTAGATTTTAAGCCAAAATCTGTTTTCATTTGATTTCATAAAAGGAAGTAATTGCAATACTCTCAGTATTTCACCTTTCTTAAACAAGGACCTCACCAGGAGCTCACAACACTACAGACTGCAGGCAATACACTTTTCCACACCCATGCTTCAGCATCATCTGTTGTATCATACACACTATCCCCCATCTCAGGTTCCACAGAGGTAGCTCCTCTTGTTTGCCCACAGCCTGGCAACAACAGGATACTATTTCTGACTGTTTTAAGCTGCAAGAAACATAAGAAGCCCCAAGAAAAGCTTTAGATTTGCTACTTGAATGAATATCTGTCTCCATGTAAGCTGAGGATTTCCTAAGACAATGCAAAAGAAAACAGTCTTTGCTCATTGTTACAAGCCTTGGATTTGATAGTTCCAGCATCTTAAATGCCAAACTAGACACTTACAAGCAGATGTTAATTCTGCAGAACACCGGTTCCGAGTCAATCTCTGCCCTGGTGTCACCTCCATTCTGCCTTTTGTAAAGCACATACAATTAATTTTGTGTTTGAGATGGAGCTAGTAGACATCCGGCCTTGTAATTAAATACACACTTTCAGATGAGAACCACCATGCAAAATTACTCACTTGAATTAAACAGGTACACTAGGACTGGCAGCAAAAATAAAAATAGACACAGTTCACACCACACCGGGAAGGCAGCAGTGTTCTCCTGCACAACAGCAACATCAACTTAATCACAAATGACAACTTCTGAAAGCCTTTGCTTTGGATTCATCCTTGGCATTTTTCTAGGCCAGCTTGAAAACAAAAGCTTTGTCTTCTTAAAATGCAACTGCCTGAGGCACCTCTAAAAAAAGTGACATAACTCAGGTCTGAAAAATGCCCCCTGGGTTTCACTTTCTCCTAAGAGCCTCTTTACTATTCAGCTTTATTCAGACTGCCCAGATCAGCACCAGCTCTGCAGATTTAGCCCCTGCTACCAACACAGGTATAAAAAGCACACATTTAGGATTATTTCTTTAAACGATATAATTAAAACTGTACAGTCATAAAAGAAGAACTTGTTATTGATCTAAATGGTTCCTCCTTTCCTCTTCTCCAGTAGGTTTATAAACACTCTCTGATGACTGTTTATTCTGAATTCACTCTGTTTAGCTTATTTCAGATTTTTATTCTAGCATGTTTTTCTTGCTGGGTGTTTTCAAGCTTTCTATCACAAACCTCAAGCTGTGAAAAGAATGAGCAACTTCTTTTGGAATCAAAACAGGCCCAAAATTTGATTCTTGTTTCTTTTCCCCTCCACAAACTTCTCTTCATTTCAGTAATTCTGCAAGCAATGCCTTTGTGCTTCTTCAAATACAGAAACACAACCCTGTGCCAGGCAAAAGAGTAACTTAATGGAAGGGAGCAAGGAAGGAAAAGCTGCGTTCCCCTTCGAGACAGACACAGCTATTTCTAAGACCTACAACTAACATCTTGAGTAACTCTACAATATGTTTAGCATATCGAAGAATTTTACAACCATACGTCATTTTCTTTGAGTAGATGCAAGTTTACTTCTAGGTCTGAAAATTCCTTATGCAGCCATCAATAAAGAACTCAAATCTAAAGGAGGTCTGTTGCTTTTATTCAATAATTTGGGAAAAGGAGAGATGAAAGCTCTCTCAGTGATGGGAATGTGTTAGTCTTATTTTTCTGAATTATTAAGCCTCACCACTTATCCCACAAACTGTTCTCTGTCAAGAGCTTTCATCCTCTCTTTACAATCTCTAAATAAAACATCCTTCCAAAACTGACTGCCTATTATCTACCTTTTCTAAAGAACGTGGTTCTTCAGAGACTCACTGTCTTCTGCTTTGCCATTCCCCTGAAATCCATCTACAACACTAGCATGACAGAAGTAAAATACCAGCAATCCTTCACGGGCACAGCATTGTGAACTAAATGAGTGTCTGCTTTAACATACACACCTCCTGAAGAAAGGTATCGTGCTCAGCCAAGTCAAATGCCATTCGCCAAAACCAACAGTCATAAAAATCCTTCCAGGAATGTGAGCAAGAAGCCTTGTGACAAGATGTCACCAAGAGCAGGCCAGCCATAAAGGATGCTATAAAGCCACACTGCCGCAACTTAACCTGAGGTTTTGCTCATGACACACTCTCCATACCTCCCTGGTCACCCATGAAGATCAGAAAAAAAGAAGAGTCCTTCCAAGGTCCACACCAAGTCAGTGGAGGTTCCTCATCCAGGAGCTCTGCTGGTGACTTTGTTTAGAAAACAAACTCCTTCCCTACCCTTTACCTTAGAAGAAAACAATGCAAAGAGTCCAAATCAGAACAAACTGCAGAATAAAAGACAGGACAAAATGCAAGTGAAAGTACCACCTCCTCCTTCTCAGCTAGGAAAGGGACACCAAGAGTGGAAACACCTGTAGAAGACAGCTGGCTTCCTCCTTCTCCTTATGGCAGGGATAATCCAGAAGTCCTGCAACACAGCTTACACTTTCCACCCCATGAGTGCTTAGCTGAGATGACAGCCAGCATTGCTCAAAGCCAAAGAAAACAGACTTGGCCTGGGCCTGCTGAGGTCCACAGCAAATACCAACCCAAATGCTCACACCACCCCTGCCAGCTCAGGAGAGGCTGCCAACAGTGCTGGACACACGCTGCCCACGCCAGCTCCCTCACCAGCCCAGCAAGCACTAGCACCAGCTAGATATTACCTGACAGGTTTTACTATGAGCGGAAAGACAATAATGACTTCCTTAATACAAAATGAGAGGGTCTTTTTCCTGCCCTCCAAAGTAAGCTAAAGTCAATCGTGATGCCATCGACTTCAGCCTCCACTAAAGCCTGAGCAGAAGAGCTACCAGAGAAAAGTGGCTACTAGACCACGGGAAAGCCCTGGAGCCTGCAGCCCAGGGCAACCTTGTTCTCCGGCTTAGCCTCACAGCCTAGATCTGCTCCATACCAAAAAAAAAAAACACCAAAACAAAACAAAAAACACCAAACCAAATTGGAGAATTAGACTGATGTACAGTTTGGAAAATCAATGTGCACGCTCACACTATTCTCCATACAGGTAATTTCTATCTTAGCCTCCTGGGCTCTCTAATCATCAAAGAAATTAGCCATAGGATGACCCTTATAAATGCACAGCCAAAACTTACCGTGTGGCATATGGAGAGCTCAAGTCAATCCGACAGTAGCCTGGAGTAAAAATTGGAGTTTCACACATCACCTCAAATACTTAAACCACCAAGACAAGGTATTTGCGACAGGGAACATCCTGAAACGCTATAAAACCGCCTTTTAAGAGCTCGCAGGACTCGGCAGTG
>NW_008610484.1:95535-105193 GCF_000691845.1 Merops nubicus | reverse complement strand
CTCCCTCCTTCATTTTGTGACAACAGATTCTGGGGTGGGGATGCAGATTTCTGCCGGGCTAAGCTGGCTTTTCTTTTTATTTCCAGAGTACAATGATGCAGGTCGAACACACATGCAGCAATGTAGTTTGCAACTACCAAAATTGAAAAGAAAAAAAAAAAAAAAGGAAGAAAAAAACCCAACCAACCAACCAAACAAACAAAAAAAGGCACAAAAAGTATGGAAGACCTCACCTGCAAATAAATGGTGGAGTTCTGTCCTACACATTCAGAAAGCACTTTGAGGCTCACAAATGTTTGGCATTTAAAAGGTAGCGTATTAAGAGATTGACTATAAATTGGGCAGATAGGCAGAGAATGTTCTCTGTCCTGACTGGTACTTTTACCCTTTCGTTTTCTTTTTCACCCCCTGGAAGGAGTGAAGAGGTAAAAAAAGTCTTATCAGAGCTGAGCGAACATTCTCTAACAAACTGTTTTGTGCCAGCGTGCCTCTGTTTCTGCTTCTGAAATGCCCAGCTACACATCTCCCCTCGCTGCAAACATTTGTTGTTCGAGTACATCTCATACACTTTTAACACTTTTTTTTTTTCCCCTACTTTGGGGCTTGATCGTAAACAAGTTCACTGGGCAAATTTGACACAATATTTGAAACTCAAGCTGGGTTCCTCGGGCAGGATTGGTGGGGTGAGGCACGTGGCAGCGCTGCTGCTCCCTGACTGGGGGAAGACAGCAGCATACCCAGTGCAAATATTTGCACATGCAAATTTAGGATTCGTTTTCCACAAACACTTGCACGTATGACTTTCAAATTAGCTTTCTGCGAGCATTCGTGCTGCTAAGAAACTCTAGTTCAAATATTCATGGAAAGGGAACATAACAGGGCCACAGGTTTAGGTGATTTCTTTTTTTTTTTTTAAAGAAAACAGCCACCAAGCGAATATTCATGCCAAAGTCCTCGCTGTTTTTGTCCAGTTCTGTTGCTTTCTGGCCACCCTCCTTTAACGTTAAGAACCAGTAAGTGTTCGTATGGTACCGACCAGTGAGAGAAAATTATGCTGCCTCAAATGTATAGTTAAAACATAAAGTTTATAATAATCTGTGGTGCATTTGCTGCTCTTCATTGACGGGAAGGTAAAGCGCAGCATGTAACCTTTAAAATACATAATGTACACAGGGTCCCAAATCTTTCCCCCGTCTTTCATTCGGTCTGTTTTGGTGATGACCGTGGCAATAATGGAAAAGAGTTGAAGGGCTTTTTTGAGGGGCTTTCCCCCCAGTTGTTTACTTATTTACTTGTGTGCACTTCCTGCACGTGATCAGTAAGGGAGTTGAGCTTTCTTGTTCTTCTGGACCAGCTATGTGTCCCAGTCTAATCCGACCGCCTGTTGGTACATGGAGGCAGGGTGAATGCCAGAGTGTCTATGGGGGCTGCTAACGATCAGAAATATCCTCAGGTGGGTCTGTCTATCTCCAGTTCCAACAAGAAAGAAGACCAGTTCAACAAAAATATTGACTTGATATCTCCCAAAGGCTTTCTAGTATTAGTTTGCTCTAAGTAGCTCGTGATTTAGAGTACAAAGGCATTTCCAGAACGCATGTTTAACAAAATGACATAGCAGATAATTGAAATTTATTTGCAATTTTCAAACTACAATAAACACAATTCTCCTTTTCTTTCATTAATAATCGCACGGCTAATGCATAACAATCCCTCTGCAGCTTTTACAAGCAAACTTGAGCTGCTGTGTTGTAATAGCTGGAAAAGTTAATGTAGCTTGAACAAGGTTCCTAATTGTCCCTGTCTCTGTCATATTTGTCTACTTGAATGGTCCTAAATACCACAGCGATTAATTACTACAGAGCAGGTATTACAAGATGTTATCATCCTTCCCCAACTGTCTGGGTGAATGGAGAGAGGCAGTAGATTGTTGCAGTGTTTCATCTTTGCACTTCCTGTAAGGCACTTTAACCAGAAGATTTAATGTGTCAAAGTTAACTGCGTTCTCGCGCAGATATTCACATTCTAATTAAAGATTAAGAACGTAGTACATTACACTGTGATTTGTCATACATGGCTTGTTAAATAGGAAACCTACCGGGATTCCCTAACATTTTATAAACATTATTCAGGGCTTTTAATGTGGGCAAAGGAAAAGATTATTCAGCTGCTCTGTGGAGTAGGAGGCAGGTCATTTCTCCCCCCCCTTGTCCTACCCAAGCTCTCCCCTCTCCAAATAAATAAATAAGAAAGCTCAGGTGGTTTTCAAACTGGAATTCTGTTGAGATCTCTTTAAACTATTTGTCTTCCCAGCATGTATGTGTGCACTTGGAGAGAGAGATATATATGTAAAAAAATATATATCTCTTAATAATTTTTTGGCATTTTTCAACTTTTGCTGTCAGCTATGTAAACTGAGGTAGGAAGTCTTTGTTTGAATTAGAGTGGCAAAGGAAGGAAGAAAGATGAAACAGTTTTTCAATATGCAGAATGTGCTTTCAGATGATTCTAGCAATGCTGAGCGGCGTACCACTTCCAGTATTAGTAGCAGAGGACTGGTTCACATTCTTTGATTGCCTGAGGAATAAATTAATGAGGTTACTGGAGACATAGAACATTTGCATATTCACGGATGCTTATTAGGTATAAAGTGAATGCCAGGTGCATTGAATTTTGGGAATACTAGCTTTGTTTTTGGTCTTCTATTTTTAAAGCAATCACATCTTTCTTTTTCCCTAAAGTGGGAAGTTCTGTGAGAAAAAAAGCTGCTTTTATAAAAATAATAATACCAAAAAAAAAAATCAAATTAATTCACTACAGACAAAGCTTCGCTATCAGATATACATCAGAATAAATACGATACAGCATGAGGCTAGGGACTATCTGAATATCTTGTTTGGAACAACAGTTAGGATGACTACAAACATAAAAACAGTTGTACCAAGACATAAGGAGAACAAATGTTATATTTTTCACTGTACTCCTTATGGATTTCTAGCTTTAAATAGCAATAGGAGAACTCGTTATGAAGTTACCTTCCATAGTGCCCAGTGCTTAATTTTAAAGCATTCTAGCACATTTTGTTACTGCAAGTCTCAAACTTAGCCTGCAAAGCACAGAAGACAAAATTACAATATTTGCTCGACTGTTTCTCCAAGGAGTATCAGCACATGGTTGCATTGTTGTCAGTGACTTCCCTCATTGCTGTTTGAAAGCACATTGTGTGAATCATTTGTGCTGTATCTCATTATTTCTGGAAGTTTTTATCTATATTGTTTATTAGGGATCATTATCCCCTTTGCATTCTTAAAGATTTTATGGTGTTGCTTTTATTTTGTTGTTTTTTTCCTTCCCATTCTTCAGCTGTCCACATGCTACAGAGCACAGTATTAGCACTCCTTGTTTTACCAGAGAAATATCTGTCAATTCAAAGCATGTGTATTGTTTGTTCTGCCTTTTGCTTGTCTTTTAAGGTGGAAGCATCAAGCATGTACATGTCCACAGACTGCAGCCTTGCATGCCCCACACACGGATAAACACAAACACACGTGTCCACACAGATGTGCACCTACAAAATTATTGGTATCACCTCATTCCAAGTAGCTGGTGTAGCAAAATCAAGCAGTGATAAGTGTTTTCTTTGGATAATAATATGTATTTACAAACAAGCTCCCTTCTGCCCCCTTGTTTCACAGAATACTGTGCTCAACTTCCCTTTCCCTGGATGTTGCACTGTGTTGATCGCTGCCCTGCCTCTGCAAATCCTATTTGAAAATCTCATTTGCAGCATAACTGACAACAAAGGCATTACATGGTGTATGCCCTGCATATTCGGCAGACTGTTCCTTGCCTTTGTAAGTTATTTCTAACTTCTCATGAAAATACGGTGCCATCAGTTGATGATCTTTTTTTATTTATTAATAATCTGTATAATTAAGTGTGTCTAATCAAAGAATGGATCCTTTCTTAAAAGTGCAAGGTGGAATGCATTAGATCAGTGGTACAAAAAGCAGATGTTCTTTACTGCAGTAGGCCTTTCTTTGGGCACTCAGGAAACAAGGACTTAAAACATTAAATTGAAGAGGATTCTGAGGTGCAATCACTGCCAGCCACTGCAAGACACAAGAAATCCTCTTTAGATATGCTTTTTCTCCACATTTGTTTCCAAACTGTAATTCCGCCTTGTTATTAAAAAAAAAAAAAAAAGAAAAGAAAAAAAGGGGGGGAAAAAATGATTTGCTATTTCAGTCTCTCAGGGCAGCTTCTGAATAATTACATGCAAAATAATCTATTATCTATTTATTGAAAATACTATTGTGGAGCACAAACGTGCATTTTATTCCGAAAGGTCATTTTTTTAAAACATCTATTGTAACTGCTTCACTAACGTCCAGGGGTTTTTGCCATGCAGAGAGCACAGATTTTTTTGATTATGTAGATTTTTTTTTTTCCTCTCCCTATTGCAGTTTCATATGCAAAGCATGCATCAGCCACATCCATGCTATCTCCTAAAGCAGTCATTCTGAAACCCAATCTGGGGACAGTGCAGACTAAATAAAATTTCATTTTGATTTGGCCTCCCGCTGAGAATGGGACTGCTTTGTTTCAGCCGACAGAACCAGCAAGCCAGAAAGGTATGTCCTGTTTTGCATGGCTGATGGTGTGACTTGAGGATCACAATCAGGCCGTTCATGCTCCCAGGGCTCGGCATCTCATCCACATCCTGTACTGTCTTTCTCTTTTCCTTGCCATTTGCTTTCCTTCTGTGCCGCCTGCCGTCTACCTGCAGGGCAAAGCTATGGCAGAGCCTCACACTATTGTTTACTTTGGCATATGTTTAATAGCTGCATTGCTGTTTCAGGGTAGGGTTTTTCTTTTTCTTTTTTTTTTTTCTTCTTTTTTCCCCCCTTCTCCTCCCCCCTCCCCGCCCCGCCTTTGTTTTTCCCCTTCCCTCTCCACGTTCACTTTCCTTATTTTCTAGGTGTTGAATACACAAATACTGACTTAACGGGGAAATTATGTAAGTACTGCTTGCAATGCTTCAGAGATTTTACTGGGAGATTTGTAATGCAGAATTTCGTTGTAAATCTGAGGAAGCATTTAGCAGCTTTGAAGGACTTCAGTTTTCATAGCCCTTTAGAGCTGCTTAGGCAGAAAAGCAGTCACCCATTATAGTTAGGAGAGAGAAAAAAAAATTAAAACCACTTTTAGGAAGGGGTCTGGCTGCTTTGCCATTTTCACATGCTTTATAGTTACAGCTGTAGTCCTTGGCTGGGAGAATATCAGTAAATATTTCTCTCTCTGAATATTAGTATTTATCTTAAAGCCAGTTTGCATTCCAGGAGAGACTGTGCAGCAGGCTCCTTGCTGCTACTGCTGCACCATCTTTCGGAGGAGGTGTTGGCATTCGGGGAAGTGACCACTGGTTTAGTCTCTGGAGCAGCTTTTGGACTGAAAGATTCCTTACAAAGCGAATTGAGTCCTCAAAAGTGTGTTTCTCTGCCAAAGCTACATAACTATTGCTTGTCTGTGAATATTTTTTTTGGGAAAAAAAAATAAAGTTTTTCAGATGAAATAAAATTACCATCAAATTTACCTCAGACAAAGAGCAAGTTTTAATTTTTATTACTATGTATTTAAATATGGATAATGTCCTGTTTTCCTAGCGAGATAAAATACAATTATAACTCAAAATAAAATCAATCTTTAAAAACAAACAGAAAAAAAGAAAAATATATGCCATATTCTGTAAAGCGCTGACTTTATATGGGAATTTATGTCTTCGAGGTGATTTAAAAACACAAAATTATTATTGGATGCAACCTACCTGTGTGGTAAGTGATATTAATAATGGCAGGTTGTTGAGCAAAGTCTTATGGAGCTTGCATGGTCAATGATAAAACTTTCTGCTCACTTTAGCAAGTTTTATTGCCAGTTTTTATGTTACTCCAAACCCACGACTTTCTTGTTATAGCCAGATACGTTCAGGTTCTGGCTGTCTGAGGTGTCCCAGGTTCCAGGCCCTTGGCATAGCCACGTGGATCTTCACGTGGCCAGAGTTCTCTGACTTGAAAATTCACTTTCTTTCCATCTTCTTCAATTAAAAAAAGAAAAAGAAAAGAAAAGAAAAGAAAAGAAAAGAAAAGAAAAGAAAAGAAAAGAAAAGAAAAGAAAAGAAAAGAAAAGAGAAGAAAAGAAAAGAAAAGAAAAGAAAAGAAAAGAAAAGAAAAGAAAAGAAAAGAAAAGAAAAGAAAAGAAAAGAAAAAAAAGAAAAGAAAAAAGAAAAGAAAAGAAAAGAAAAGAGAAAAGAAAAAGTGTGGGGTTGGGGACGAAGGCTCATCCAACAAAAGTTTGGAGAAAAGTAAGGGCTAAAAGTAAGATGGCTTATTGGTCTTCCTGTACAAAAGTGTAGGCCAAATTCAAGTTTCAGCTGCATGTATTAACCTGAATGAACCCCAGCAGGATTTTCTGCCCATGGCAGAGGGCAGAATCTAGCCCTGCATGTTCTGTCATTCAGACACGTTTACAAAGTGAAATGCAGCTTGAGAAGACTTTAGAGAAGCTATCTGTAGTGATGTCACATTTTCTTTAGCAGATTTGAGGCTGTAAGGAAACTACAAAGAGACTATATTTATAAGAAACAAGAGCTACAGCTTTTTAAATTGATACAGTGGAAAAATTATCAGTTCTGTGTGTTTTTTTCTCAGTATCTCTAATTCTCCTGCTTCACCCCTCAGGTATCATTGGGATGTTTTCTAAGTTACCAACTCTGCATTTTAATCAGAGTTTATAAAAATTAGCTCTGACTTTACATTTACCACAATTTCATTTTAACAGTTAAATCCAAGTTTAACTGTTAAATTTTGCATTTAAGAAACTAAGCTCTATGTATTTCTTGACTGTGAATTCTGGTTCCTTTATGTCAGAACTCACAGTCCTAGAAAGCTTTTTGTTGCACGAAAAATATTTTATATTATACCAAAGGCTGAATTTAAAAAACAAAAACAAAAACAAAAAACCAAACTTAAGCTGGTACATATGGATCATTTGGAAATAGGCAGCATTTTTATAGAAAGTACTCACAGCAATTAATAGAAGTATTATTTCTTTATTTCCAGGGATAAAGTATTTTTCAAAAGAGTGATGTTCATTACTGTAAAGGAAAATAATCTTAGCTCCAGAATGCACTTACTGTTCTGGATACTCTTTTTATTAATTACATAACTGTTGTATTTAACCAGGAATTAATGCAAACTTTCAGTGTTCTTAGGCGATCAGATTTCCTTTTATAGATTGGTTTGTTAGAGCTGTATCTTGTGGTCACATTCTGGATCAGTAAAAGAAGTGAGTGGGTTTTGGAAGTTACTTTTGAATTTATCACTCCCACAGAAAGAAAACTTTTAAAAATATTAGCCCAAAGTTCAGGAAACAAAGAACTCATTCTTAGATAGTCTTAAAAGGCTGCACTCAGTGGACCTAGCGGTGTTACTCCTTACTTGTATTTGTATGCTTAAGAAGGGGATTAGGTCCAAAATCCCAAATCAGCTACCTCTACCACACTGTAATTGCAAAAAAAAAAAAAAAAAGAAACCCAAGATACTTGGGCATGTAACATATTTACTTACGCATTTATTTTTTTAGTGCAATGGACTTAGTAATTCTCAGTTCTCTGGCTTTCCTCTCACTTTTTGTGCTTCACCTGAATGAGGTGACATGACTGAGATAGGTCATAACCATGCCCAGAATCCAGAAAAAGCAGATCATCTCAAACAGAGAATATATGGCAAATTGGAAGCTCGATGAATGCACTCACAAGACAAGTGTCTACTTGTAATTATGCTTGTATCTAAATTAGCTACATGATGCTAGTGTATATATATATGTATCCATGTATAATTGTGTATATATAGATACAGAGAGAGAGAAATATATGTAGGACACTGTTACTGGGGTCCCTGGAGCCCTCCAACGATACAGGGGCAGGTACCATTACTGTAACCATACAGAAGATGAGAATCAGTGCATTTGCTGATCTCCAGCCCATTGGAAACTCTCAACTGCTCCACAACTGATAGTCTTAGGGAATTCTCCTGGAATAAATTCACGGTCATCAGATTTTTGCCATCAGAATTTGCCTAAAATCTTTCTGAGGCAAATAGGATCCCAGCCATGAAGATCTGACTGAAGGATGAGAGCCTAAAGACTTGGCACTAGACCCTTGGGCAAGCCAGGACAGACTAATAAACATTTGGAAAAAGGTGGCAGGAATCTTATGTAACATTGAACATGGGATCTACCAGCAGAATTAATGGACAACTCATTCTTATTCAACTCAAACTCCTCATGCTGACGTTCTTTATACACCTGGTTTGACCAACACCAATAAAAAGGGTCTGAGAAACTGGTAGGAGATACTATAAAATTACATATCAAAGGGCAATTGACTAGGAGCAGGTACTATAAAATTATATATCAAAGGAAAGAAGTAATATCCTGTCAGCAAGTATAGGCATAGGAACCCATTGTGTTCACAGTCCAAAAAGGATGAGTAGAATTGCTTTAGTTTGGGGTATTTTTACACAATCTCCTTAGAAATAAAAAAACAAAAATCAAAATTAGATTTTTTTTTTTTAAAAAAAAAAGGTAAAGTTAATCATAGGCTTACTGTTCAAGTTCACTGAAGCAACAGTATGTTATAAAAATGAATGCCATCACTTAACCCTTCATTTCATAATGTCTCAGGCTTTCAGAAATTTACCTTCTTGCCCACAGAAATAAAGCTGGGGCTTTGTCAGCTTTAAGGAGATATTTTCCACTGTGAGGTGTATATATTTAGTGTTCTTGTATTTCTTTTTAGAAATGAAAATCTAAAAAAAAAACCAGTCTAAGTAGCTGATCAGATGCCTGAGCATAATCAAAAAACCAGCTTTGGACCAAAGCTAAAGAAGCAGGGCTAACAAGGACACATTAACTTGGTTTAGGAGTAGAGGCAGAACCAAAGAGCTTAGCCCAGCAGTTACTTGGAAATCTAATATTTCCTGAGTGGGGAGAGGAAAAGGGAGTTTGGAAACTGAAAAAAAAAAAAAAAAAAAAAATTAAAAAAAAAGACCAGAAAAAATATATTATTTGCAACATATACACACCAGTGGAAAATTCACCACTGGGATTAACTTACCAGAACAAAGCTACATAGCAGAGAGACTGCTACTAAGAAGTACTTTGAGAGATGCTCAAAGAACAAAAAGAAGTTTGGAGTCTTGGTAATACAAGTCTCAAAAGATTTTCTGAAAAGAAAATGCATGTTGGTCTCCCATGTATCAGGCAGTATACCTGTGTTAAGATTTTATTGATTATATTGAAAAAAATAGACAACATGTACTAGTTAGTTATTTATTGGTCTTTTCTCACCAAAGGTTGAAAAAAGTTTTTTGTCTACAAGGTGGATAGAAGAAATTGCTAGTGAATGTGTAATGAATATTATATAGCACAGAAATGGACTATAGATTAATGAAAGCATCCTTTCCTTCATTAAGTCTTCTTTATCATATGGGGGTGGAGAAAGTTAGATTATAGCAGCATTATGTCCTCACAATAAAAATACATTTAGTCTCCCAGCATCTCCTGCAATTGGTTATTCATGACATATAATTTTCTTTATTTT
>NW_008610484.1:31733-95504 GCF_000691845.1 Merops nubicus | reverse complement strand
TCTTTCCCTCTACCAGCTGTCTGACAAAAGCAAGCATGAAACATTCTGAAAATAAACTTTTAGAATCATTTGCATTCAATGGGAAAATTCGACCCGTAAAATAGTATTCATTAAGTTTTTCTAGCGATGGACAAATCTCAGAAGATTCAGATTGCTTCAGACAAGTATAACAATATCAATGTTTGTCTACAGTATTTTGAAAAAACATGCCTACTGTCATTGTATCCAGGAAACTCCAAATAATCACAATTCTTTGTTGTTCTTTAATGATGTCTAGCTTTACTTCTGTCCTCTCCTGAGGTTCCTTTACTTTACCAAGCAGAGCAATGTCTCCTCATGGGTGACAGGCTACATTTCAGAGGAAATTAATTCTTTCTCCAAACCATGTTTCTTTCAGGAGTAACCCACAAAATCTTGATGCAGAAAGCAGCCACAGGAGGTACTAGGAAACATTTTCTTCTGTAGCTTTGTTTTGCTTTGTTTTGTTTTGATTTTTTTTCTCTCTCTCTTCTGAATTAAAATTTTCCTAGATACATGTATTGCTCTTTGCTGTGGAGGTAATAAAAAGAGATTCCTAAATGGGACCAAGAGAGGCAGTGTTGTGAGAAGATTTATGGTATTCTCTCAACCTCTTCATATTTTCACATGGGAAATCTGAAGTAAATCAAAATAAGTAACATTAAAAGGGTAAGAAAGAAACAAAAATAAAAAAGGCTAAATAAGATCCACCAGTATCTTAATTCTGTTGACCATGCTGTAAATGATAAACAGATTTTCATCTTATGGAACTGAAAACTTGGAGATACTTTTTATTAGGTTGGAGTGGAGAAGGGATAAAAGGATCTAATTTTTTTGACTGTTCTCTCTCGTCTTTATTTTACTTATTTTTTTTAAGAGATTCAGTTAAGGTCCCAATTTGCACTTTAGGGAGGTAAGATGAAAAGACTAAAAACTGCGCCAGTAGGAGCAGCTAAAAAATCAAAACACATCTGGGTGTTACCAGGTTAACAATGATAACTCACCCTAAGGTCCCTAAAAATAGAAGTGAAAGAAGCACAACAGTACTGACGAACAAGGGGGCCAGATGAAAATTCCGAAGATCCCCATAATTAACTGCCAGAGGGTCAGATGAAGACTTTTTAAAATGCAACAAAGCACAATGGGGTGTCTCAAAGATGGGTTTCAATCTTAACCATGAATTTCTTGGTTTTGATAGTTCCAGTCAGGCCTGCTATGTTATTTTAAGTATTTTCTCTACGTGTTGCCTTTGAGAATTTTGGGGGAACACTTATTGGGAGGGCAATTTATAGACAATTCAGAGGACAGGCTTCCTTAGAAAATGTAGGAAGAATGACATCATGGTGATATTTTAAGATGTATTTGTATGTGATACTTGAATGCTGTGAGATAAATGCATCAATTTACCTTCCAGTTCCAAAGGCAATAGTAAGTCTTCATTAAAAAATAGTGTTTTCCCAGTGCAATATCCCTACTTTACTCTGATGCTGCTAAATACTATATATTGTCAACCTCTTTTTTTACAGCATCAATATGATGCTCTTAAGCTGCCTCTGTCAGATAATTTTGATGAGGATCAATATTTCACTTACAATTTACCCACACCAAATCTCACCCCACCCTAATCCAAAACCAGATGTCCAGTCAGCAAATGTAGATATACTGTCTTGAGAAAAGGATTTTAAATTTTCTTGGCCATATATATTTCTTGTTAACACAGAATCTGTGTTTTAAACCATTGTCTCCATGTAATTCCACGTGATTTTAACACCATTCTACTTTGGATGATGTATTTTGTTTTCAAGTTAAAATGTGGTGTTGGAATTGATTGATTAAAGATAACTGAAAAGTAGAGAACTGTGGGGACTTCTGAAATATGTGAGGGATCTGTAGGGGTCAGGACGAAGGTATGGCAGGAGGAGGACAGACACTTTGTCAGCCTCAGAAGTAGAGGGAGAGCTCTACCTCAATTCCAAACATTCAGACATGTAAGCAATACATTTAATATATTGTTTACTGAAAGTTTTTTGAATAGACTGTAGCCCAGAGTACATTGTTGCAACAGGATTTACAGATGTTTTCTCATATCATAAAATGTTGGCTAAACAGGAGAACATTATGAGTAGCTGATGTGGCTGCAGTCCTAAAATATGTTGTTTTATGGTAGTGTAAATTTGTTAGTGTATTTAAGTCGAGCAATAGATTTCTACAGGTGTATTTTGAAGTGCAGTAAAGTTCAGCTGCTTGTATGTAGGAGGGGTTTTTTTTGTTTCCTTTTTTTTCTTTAGTAAGTAAGATTATAGCATCCTGGATTTTGTAATTCCTTCATAAATTATTTTAAGTTTTCTTTGCATATGTGCATACCCACACAGACATATTTACCACTCGGAGGATAAGTTGGATAAAGCAGAAGTGTAATATCACACCTCCCCTCTCCTGAATGAAGGACTGGCCATCAACAGATACCCAAATTGCTGTACACTCCCTGGAACACAAAGAACAAAATGGTCTCTAGGCCACTGTCAATACCCCCTGGCCTCAAATCCCTCTTACTGGGTGACTCTTGGTTCTCTTGTAGCCATGCCTCAAGTAAGCAGCAGTGTTGTGGTGCACGGACAAACAGGACCCTGTTTTCAAAAATCTTGCCTTCCCAATTTGTTGTGCTGAAATGAGTTCAAGTCAACCCTGCCCCTAAATATCTAACCATCGTATGGGGTTTTCTAGTGGGAAAAGAAGGGGTGTAAGTTATTGGTTGTGCTTCAGTAAAGGAGGAAGTGAACTAGGAGAACAGGAGGAAATGAGAGAAACAGTCATGAGCAGGGTCCCCAGACAAAGCAGAGACAAAATTCCTTGGGACACAGAATTAAATACGTAGGTAAAAAAAAAAGAAAGCTGGCAAAGGGAAACCAGTTTCTCATATGATCAGGGGGACAGAATTTAGCACAGTCTTTTCAGTAAAGTTCCACCAAAGGTTATACTGCATTCATGCCAGCCAGTGCCCAAAGGACCAAAGTTCTACAGGACCATGAGCATTTGAGGATCCACTTGAATCAGAGGTGTAAATAATATGAACAACTGGCTGACCTTCACCTCTCCTCTGAAATGCTCTTACCTTCTCTGTTCAAAATAGAAATCTACTCATCCTTTTCCTTCTGTCTATGAGTCCTTTTCATCTTCATTTGAGGTCATCTAAGAAGGGTGCAAGTTCTTGTGGTGGTTCTGCTAAGAACATAGATGCAGTTACAGCACGGGGCCAAGGCAACAAAGCCATCACTTCATGTGGCTCTCCCATCAGTTTACTTTCTGAGTTTCTAAAAGCACCTCAGAGAGCAAGGTGCTCTTAATTTGCAATGATTCATGAATCTGGTATTGCAATAAATGCACCTTCCTAAGTCAAGGTTCTGCAAAGTCTGTCAGATTTGTGTGCAACACTATTGCAGGGCAATCTTACCTCTGTAAGACCAGGGTCCCTGCTTCCCCATGTAGGGATGTGGTTTTCCTCCATTATCTTCACAGTCCCCTCTGACTCTCTGGTTGTATTCAACCTTCAAGTGGGACAGCAGGAACATCCCTTACATTACCTCTTTCATCAAATCACTTGTTCTGTCCTTACCATCTGCAGGTCTCCACTGTATGTGTTTATACATGTTGGTTTTCACTGATCCTATCCTACTTTTTTGCCTAGTCTTTTTTCCATGGTGCCCAAGGAGGTCTTTCATAACCATGCTCTGTCATAAGCCATTACCCATTTAACCAATTAAGATCCAGTGCTAACACAGGTCTGTAAAAAGACTGTTATGACCTGGTTTTCTGTTCTAGGCAAAACTCAGGGACACTAATAGTTTGTTTAGTATTTCCAGGCATTGACAATTCCGTTAAAGCAACGAGCTACCAGGCAGAAGTTCTGGATTAAGAGCCACTCTCAGTGCACAGGCTACCTGTACACTACATGAGCTGTAGATCCGGTGATCCTAGACCTACCACATACACCCAAAGCCAAGGCAGCCCAACTTCTCTGATATCCCAGGCAAACCACTATTTTTCTGTGAGCAGCAGGTGATTCTTAGTTGAATGTGCTCCTCTAGCCAAGGCTTATTTATTTTAAGAGAGAAGCTACAACACATGAGCCATGCAATACAAGCGACAAAGTGCTCTAAAGCCAAGTGGAAGGCCTGGCTGGGTACAAGGCTTCCATAAGCCACATTTTCCCTAAGAAGTCCCTTTCTCTTGGCCCTTTCCAGCCCTGTAGTCTCTGTTTCACTGTGTAGAACAACTCAGAGCATTGTTCATCTTTCAGACCAGAGAATAGACCTCAGTGTGGACTCTAAATGACTGGTCTGTCATAGCACTTTTCCATCATTTCTGTGGTCTCAGTGTTGCCTTGCCATTATTGATATCCAGTCTCCTTACAGATCCTGAAAACCTACTTGTCCAGCCTCAGATGGGACACTTTTCTATATAGAAAAAGTACAACAGAACCACCTCCTCTGAGTTTTATGCTCCTTCCTGTCCTCCTGGAGCACAAGTTCACTAGCATCCTGACCCTTCTACCATCTGTTTAGTCTGCAGAAAGCAGCTGCTTGTGAGTGGAAGGAGAACAATCCTGGGAAAGTCATCTTGCAGGCTTGGCTACCGCACAGAAGAAAGTTTCCAGAGAGAATTAATTTCCTGGTCCTCTTCCCTTCCTGTCAGTAGAACAGGATTCCTTCAGCAACAGGTTATCACCTTCCCACACTGAAATGAAGATTAATATTTTTGGAAGATCCATTAAGCTTGCTTTTCATTAATGACTTCCACACATTAAGTAGCTGGTGCCTGTAGCTCTCACACAAACGAATCACTTCTCACTCTTTGTGCAAACTGGACAGTAAAACTTAGAACTATAAGAAGCAGGACTCTCTTCACCAGTTAGCCCATGTAAATGACAGGATCTTGAATGTGCCTGAAAGTTACCTACCTTCATGGCTTGTTCTTGAAATCTCCCAGTGGTAGAGATCCCACAGTCTCTCCAGGTGAGGTAAGTGTTCTTCTCCAGTGCTTAACTTTTCTTACAATTAGATTTTTTTTCTTAATTCCTAACCCAAATCCCTCTTGCTGTGATTCAAGGCTATTACTTCTTGTCCTATCCACATTGGGCTTGTCATACAGACTATTCTCTTTCTCTTACATATCTCTCAGCTGTTATCATTTCTCTTTCAGTCCTCTTTACTATTAGATTGAATAACTACAATCCCTTCACCCTTCATCCCTAGGTCTTATTTTCTAATCATTCTCATTGTCTTCTGACTCCTGCTGCCCAAATTGTTCACATCTGTTTTTAAGGACAGTGGTCAAAAAGTGGACACAGTACATTACTGGAAACATCAGTGCCTCCATCCAGAACTAAGATCATCTGTTTGTTATTCCTTCCTGAAGAAGAGGGTGTTTTAGTTGGTTTAATTCACAGTGCATCTGCTCTTCTGGCTGTAAAGGGTTGCTATGTAATAGCAGCGAGATCTTTAATACACTGTTTAGGCAGCTAAGGAATGGCCTTTTAGCATTTGTAGCATTTTAAATGCTCTCCAAGCACTTTTTTTTTCAGACTTTTGCCATCATTAGCATTTGCGATACAATTGTAAGACAGAGAAATATTATTGTCACCATTTTTCCTATGAAGGGGATGCAGGATTGCAACATGTGCTTTGCAAAGGCATATTTTGTTTTGTGCCTTGTGAGAAGAAAAAGCGTTGCTGGATCCTTCTGTGCTGGATTGTGTGGTGTATTTGAAAACTCCTTCCACAAAACATGATTATTCAATGAGTGCGTTCGTAGAGCAGGTTTTTGAGCCAAGTCTCTCTTCTTAAGGACTCTCAAAGGTGCTTAACTGTAAGCTCATATGATTATTATTTTGTTCATTTCTGCATTTCCCATTTAAGTACCTATATTTTGATTTTTCTGTGCTCCAGAGAACTTTGCCAAATTCTTCTATCCTGCTTGAGACAGTTGGTCAAGAGAAAGGCAGGGTGACAGCTGGAGAAGATAGGAGCAGAGAATCCAAAAGAGAGGCTTCAAGAGACATGAGATACTGTTTCTCTGAGCAGAGATGAGGCAAAAGCAGTTATATCTAGATCCTAACCCTATCCAGAACATGGAGTTTTTCCAAGTTTTCTTAATTTACAGTGTTCATCTAATGTCAACCAATACCTGAAACCCACTTGAAAATGTGTCTTTCTTCCTTGTTCTGGCTGATCCATCAAAAAAGATGAAGATCTACTATTGTTACTAGGTTCTCAGTAGCTCAAGTGAGAGAGGTCTTCATTGTGCAGCAGAAGTTTCCAGCCTCTAAAGGATCTATCTTAAAATCTTAATTTAAACTTAAAATTTATCCTAAATCTTTATTTAGCCCTCTTGTGTCTGTACATTATATACATAGATAAGCATTATAAAATGTCATGTGACTTCAGTTTCCAGCCTTATTAAGGTTTCTCTCATGATGCAATCTTGGACTGCAGTGACGTGTTCTCCTGTGGCATGAATTGAAATCACAGTGCATCATAATGCAACACAACAGGTGCACCAAAATGTTTTAAATGGTTTCTATTCTTTTTTAAAAAAATCAAGTCAGAATCAAGAACAATGGCAGCCATTAAATGAGTTCTGCAAACCTCTGCAGGCAGAGCAGCTGTAAAGAGGGGATCAAGGAGAGGATGTATTTTGCTATTTGCAAGGGGAATGCAAATGCAGTTGTGCAGTGTAAACCACATATTATACTTTTTGTCTTTCATGTGTTGTGATAAAAGTAGTTTTCTTACCAGTATAACATGTTTCATTAATACAATGTTTAAATAATTAAATACAGCAACTCTGGAGGCGATGGCTAAGATAAAAGTTTGTAGGCAATCCATTATTGTGATCAGACAGTACTTCTTAAAACCCATGGAGATGCAATTTAGTAATTTAACTTCTGAAGTCAGTTGTTTAATAAACTATTACATTTTAATATAGTTTTGTTCTTGTCAAAGGGAATGATTCATTTCCCCTCTGTCAATAGTTCCAGCTGAAGTTATTAGTGGTTCCAGGGTTGAGGGGGTGCTGGGTTCCTGTTTGAATATCATTACCATGCTCTTCCCACTCTCTGGATGTTGCCACCGTAATGTTACGTGTGTGATCTTCACTGGTTATAATTATTTGTAGGGATAGTAACTGCCATCGTTTGATTCTTCAATATTGATATATTTCATTAGGTTTAATTCTGTTGGCAGAGAGTAAGATACTGGTTAAGGGGGATATATAATTAGTTGTAGTAGGATTAAATTAATTTTAGTATTCTCTAATAATGTATGTCCCAGAAAGAAACCTGGCAAAATCATTAAAGAAAGGGAATATAATAGCAGACAAACTAAACATAGCCTCTCTTACTACCTGACTTTGCCAGAGTTTTAAACAGATATGCTTGCTGAAGTTTCAGTATGATCTTGCTAATTATTTTTAGTAAAAAAAAATTGTATAAGATCCGTATGCTTAAAAAAAAAGCCTTTGTTTGTCTCTATTTGTCTTTCCCCTGCTATCAAGATTTTAATTATGTAATGTTGGGGTGTAGATTTAATATTGTCTGCTCAGCAGCTTCTTTTGCAAGTTGCTGCCAGCTGATAAAATACTGCTAAAGACAGGCTTGGTAATTGGTTAAATCATTCTCCATATGGCCATCCGTTACTGTTAGCAGCTGAGCGTGGTGGACATTTCCATGCTACTTCTGCACAGAAATGCCAGGGGAGCAAAGACCAGGACAGCAACACCCTCTGTGCCTTGAGCTGGTCGTTGAGACTCACCCGTTGTGGAGATGGTCTCAGTGTGGTGTGAGAGGTCCATGAGGATCAGGGAGGGAGGACCTTCCCACAAGCATTTGCTTATCACTGGCCTTGGAGACACATGGGATTATTTATGGCCGAGTTCTTTACCACAGCACTTACTGTTCTGAGATAAAAAGCATGTGCTAGAGTCCCCATCAACTCTCCAGCTGAAGAGATGGAAATTGTCATCATTTCAAATTCAAGGAGTTTTTACCATACACAGGAATAATCCAAACGTGGGACAGGATTTGTTATTAACTGTAAATCCCCTTTCCCCTAAGAAAACCAGAGTAAATGCAGGAAATAAGCTCCCATTTATATACTATAGAGACAAAGCTTCATTGTCACTTATATTTTAAAGTCACAAGTGAAAAGTAAATGGGAAGTGGGAGCAAATATCAAGATGTTAGCAGCATTGATCCCTCCACAGTGCAGTCAATAGGAAATTTTTTAGCTTACTTGCAACCATTGAGACAAGTCTTACATATACAGAATATTTGATGGTTTATTCTTTAGAGCATGTGTTATACTGCATCCAAGTAAAGAAGAGTGGAAATGCTTTCACCTCTTTTTTAACTATTTTTACTGCACATTTCATATTTATTTACTCTTTACATTGCAGTTTTTTAAGAAACTTTTAAATATGTCTTTAAACACACACAAAAAAGAACTTATGTTAAAGTAATTCCAATTATGCATACTTCAAGCTTATTGTTACTTGTGAAGCACATAAGATTTAATAAAAAAGAGTTATGAACAGAATTTCCTTATATATGCTATAGAAATTTTGCTCAGTCCAGCTTAATTCCATCATCATCAATTTTCCCCTCACAGAGGAGCATTCTTAGATTATTATTCTCCCACGCTGTGTGCAAACCTTCAGAAAAAAAATACTTACTTTCCTTCCTTGCATTTATTTTTCCTCTTTAAATTCTCTTTAGGCTTCTGTTTAGGATGGCCTGTGCCTTAATCTGCCTGGGGTGCCATGTAGCTAAAGCCAGCCTGGCTATCTCTGCATCCCAGTGCAGAACCCATTGCAGACATATTGTATGTTTTGTATGTTACCAAACCCACATGGCAGTTCAGTTCTTAAATGTGGTCCTCAGCATTGCCTGTTCCACATTTCTTTCATATGTCTTCAAATGTTTTTCCATTTGTATTGACAATCTCTGAGTTTCAGCCTTACAGGAGACAGTAGGCAAAATGCACATGCTGGACAATTGTTGCGTCAGGGAAGGGGGCAACTTTTCTGTAAGAATCTGCACTGGGTACTGAGCATCACCCATCCCACTCTGACAATACTTTCTCCCTCTTTTTCTTGCTCACTGTCTCGCAAATGGTTTGACCCAGATAGATATTTCCTTCCAACCCCTTAATTGCATGCGCTGGAATCATACTGAGTAAATTATATTAAATATTTGTGCCCTAGGATTATTTGTCAATATCGTTTTTATGTTCTTTGGCACGGTTGGTTTTCTTTCTTTTTCTTCCTGTGACTCTGCAGAGGAAAGTTGCATGCAACCTGTTGCATACTGCAAAGAGTGCAAACCTAAAGTTATTTAAGTGTTCTCTATTAGCTTTCATTTGCTTATTATGCCCTATGAGCTCTACAAAGATGGTCTCTACTTAGGAGAGTGTAAGTGCCTGGGAAAGCTAATTTGCCATCAGTATCCTTATTGTAAATGTCTGCCAAACTAGATCTCCCTTTTCTCAAATTCACTTTGGATATATACACACAAATCTTTGCAAACTACTACACCTTGCATGTATATTTTTTGGAGGTATCGGGTCTGTTTGCAAAAACAAGAGCTTCCTTGTTTCTTACAAAGAGTAGACATAAGAAACAATGGTGTTCTTGATACCTTGCATCACTTTTAGCATTATGGTAGCCTAGGCACTGGTATAATAGAGGCATCAGCTAAAATAATAATACTCAAATGATGTTTGCAAAGTTGAGCTCGTAAATGCCAAAGGTGATTTGAAGTGGACAAGAGTGAATCTTAACAAATCAACTGGGGGCCGCTGGCAATTGTTTCTGTTCTCGGTTCTTATTGAAACTAATATTGGACAAATTGAAAGACTGATTGCCTTAGAGTCTTCACAATGTCTTCACCAATCTGTTGCCCATTTCCATAAAAAATGGGAGTGAAAATGGCAGCTGACTTCTTTTGACCTCACTCAATTTTACTCTGGCTCCTGCCGGCAGCCTGAAAAAGCAGTTTTTCAGGCAGACCATTATCTGCCATAGCAAGTTAGCTGGCAGAGAAATTGAAAAATATCAGTCAAATAATCTACTTAAGCCTGGTCTTTCTGTATGTGTTATGATATGAATGGTAGCAAACCAGCAAAAAAAATATAAAAGCTTCAACTTGGAAGTGGATAAACAAGTTAATCTGGTTCCTTTATCAGACTTTTTTATTATATCAAATTCTTCTTCTGTCCCTCTGTCCTCATGATTTCACTGTCAGCATTACAGTAGGATAAGACAGTACCTGAAGTGCCTGTATCCTAGTTCTCTTTACCTTGCCCACTTACTGTTTTCTACCCTTCCAGAACCATGGACCAAGAGCAGTTTTGCTCCACTTGTCTTGCTGCCTCATTCCCTTTCCATCTGATATATTTGCTTAGATGTACCAGTGTGTCACCACTTTGATTCCACAAACTAGTTGCAGAAACACATCCTTTAAGATTTATTTTCATTAATTTTTTCTTCTTAGAAACTTGCAATCCCAGTAAAGTTTCCCTTCTCTACAAAGTCCAAGACCTGTCTTTCATGCATACCAGAGGTGTGCTGACACTTAGTTTCCATCAACTTCCTCTGCAACCAAGGACAAAGATCTTAATTTCCTTTGAAAGCGGGTCAAGCCATCTAGTACTGAATTACTCTTAGGAACTGTGTTTATTTTCTGAGGGATTTTTGAAGAACTACTCTCCTAACCTTCACTCATCTTTCAAGTAATTAAAATTAAGTTGAAAACTGGAGGCTTCATGACTTTGAGGAAACCTTAAAATGGGTGCCTCAGGACTCTAGTACATGCTAGAGATTACTCAACCCACCAGTGCTGGGATTACCCAACACCTGACTACATCAAGTGAAGCATGGATCCTATATCCACCTCAGATGTCTTCCATCAAGCTGATTCTTTCTGCCTGAAACCCTGTGTTGCTAAAAGGCATGAAGACCACTGCAGTCTTCTTCCCCCCTCCTCCATCTTCCAGAGCATGTGATCTGTAGCATCTCCCAAATCAGCTGTGGGTTTCAGAGGTTCTTTCACAACTGCTTCCGCCTATTACTCTGCTGGAGTTTCTAATCCTAGTTTTCCCTTACTGCTGGTTGGTCACCAGCCTCTTCTTACCTTGGAGACCTAAGTATCTTTCACTCTCCTCTTTCACAGAAGTTAGGCACTTTGTAGAGATGATAGTTATTTCATCTGGGAAAGGAATTAAACCTTTTTTGACTAACCCTGGCAGTCACAGAGAACTGTTTTTGCCTTAGTTTCACAGCTAGAAGTTCCCAGGTGCCCTTTCTTAAAATTTTATTTGCTTCTGAGCATAACTTTTCCTGTCTTGAGACTTAAAAGAGACATATTATTTGTATTTTGGCATATCTTAAGCAAAGAATCTGGTTGAAATTTCAAGGTTGGTCTACAGGTACTGAAAATAAAATTTCTCTTGTAGTGAGCTCTGGGTTATTTTATGTAACATGATTGCTGCATAAGAAGCAGATTCTTTGAAGAAACAGATGCAAAGTTTTTCAGCAACAGGGAAAAAAAATGTCTCCTTTTGTATGAGTGGAAAGAAACAATTTAGAATTCAGAGAATTCTTCTGACATTTTACCTTCTTCCATTGTGAAAAACCACTGTTTAAAGGTACATAACTGTGATTGCTAGGCTCAAAACTTCACCTTTTTTTTCTTTTTGTTTTTCCTCAATTTGTCACTACTGTGTGACTTCTATTTAATTGGTTGTTTTATTTTAATTTCATTTATTTTATTTTTAGTTTGTTGGACTTTAGGGCTCCAGGGCTATTCAACTACTAAGGTATAATATAACCATATTAAGTGTACGTTCCAACTACATGTTCTCCCTTGCATAGCTTCAGTGTTGAAGAATATCATTATTTCACTCACAAACACCCTTCTACTCTCATGAGGCTGCTATATTCACTTCCTACTTTTCTGCCTAGCCTTTGTAAAACTCAGAATTTTTTTTCCCTGCACTGATGCTGAGAATGACCCAGTTCTGATCAGAGGTTCTCAGTAGTCAGAATTTAACTGTGGCACTGTGGTCTCATAAAGATGTGTTTGAGCTTAAATTTGACAGTGTTTTTTATACTACAGTTATTACTTCACTGCATGATGTAGTGCATAAATATTTCATATTTGTTTACTCCCAAAGAATGAACAAACCAAAATATACCTTTTTCTGTATTTGTGAATCCTCTGTCTTGTGTAGGATTTAGATATCAGACTATCAGTGATATGCAGGGCCCCTATAAAGACCTCCCTCAATATTTAAGGTGAGAATAAGGATACAACACGGTCCCTTTACTTTCACAGGGTCCACGTTTTTGATCTTGGTGTTTTGGTTTTCCCTCCAGAGATTATTCAGTGTTTACAGAGGAAGGCACAAGATTTTTGTATCAGTGGGGCTAAAACAGAACTCTTAGCATCCCTGCAGGCAGCTGGGATGACCAAATTGCTTGCCCTCTGGGACAGTTGCTTTCTGTGCCTTTGCAGGTGCTGGGGAGTTAAACACAGTGTGGTTCACCTCTTGGACAAACATGGCATTAGATTTCAAAATCCTTATCCCTAGCAAGAAGCCAGAATAAAAGGGCATTGTGGCAGACGACAGCATTGGAGGTAGGGCTCAGGGTGGCTGGAAAGTGAGCTATCTCTGTAAAGGTATGAAGCATGACCTACTGTCCTCTTCCTCCGTTTGCAGCACTGTGCTCCAGCAGGTTTGCAGTCTCCAGGGTCATAAATCCACACACATAGACAGTTTTCCTCCAGCTCGCCAGTTTCCTTTCTGTAAAAGTACCATTTTTGCACTATTCCTCTGTAGATCCAAAGGAAGGGGATGATGCTGAGTGGCAACAAATTGTCGTGGTGCTCTGGCCGAGATACAACTTGTCCACAAGCTTGTGAGAGGGTGAGCACTCCCTCTGACAAGAGGAGAGTGAGAGGGCACTATCCTGCCCTCCTCCCTTACGGGCACCAGTGAGGAGGACCGTTCAGGGGCACGGCATAGACCTTCCCTCCTGCCCGTTTGCAGGAGTCATGGCTTGCCTCAGACACAGCTTTGATTACTTTATTCTGCAGTAGTTTGTGGGCGGCAGGCTCTTTTCCAAAATGCCTTTCTCATGCAGACATCTCTCCTTTCCAGGCATGCCACCCTTCTTTTTTTCTATTCTCAGAATATTTTTTTGGGGGGGTTCAGTGGCAGTGCAGCAATCCTCTGAGTCTTACCTTTATAAAAGACTGGGAAAGGATAAAAATTACTCCTTTTTATTCTTTCCTTTACAGTGCCTTGTGATTTATAGAGAAACAACAGCCACTGAGCTTTCTGACTTTTATCTTTGTTTCATTTTTAACTTCAGCAATATCAAATCTTGATACTCTTCTGCCTTTTTCATGAAGACTATCTGGGGAACTTTGCAACTGGCAGTATTCAGAACTCTTTCTCAAAGGGCAGACTGAGCCTTTTTCTCATGTGTTTGTCAGGAATTTAAGTCCTGTAAGTGTTTGAGGGGGGAAGCAGTACTTTTAAGGAGTATGATTTAAATGTCCCGCCCTCCTGTCACTAAATAGCTTCCAATCTTTTATCCCTTTTGATGTCATAATCTTGCTAGTTCTCCAGACTCCTGAGGACTTATCTAGGGAAAACATGGAAATCAGTACCTGAAAAACAAATGGGTTTGAATGACAGAAAAAGATTTTTTTTAGGGTTTCTTTATGTGTTTAAAGAAAAGACAGCAAACAAGTGCATTTCATATATATACGTGTATGTATATATATACATATATATATAAATTTCACTTTAAGTTATTCTATACTGTGCTGTTTGCTAACAGTAATGCAGAGGCAGATTTGGTATTCTGATTAATAGCACAGACTGATTATCAGAATTCCAAGTCTGTTTTCTACATCATATTCTCTTGTGGATATTTTTTTTCTATGCTTATGCACGTATATCTGGCATAATATCAAATACTATGTAATATTCCATAGACTGGAATTGCACTTTCAACTTGCCAGTGGTGTCACCTTTAGATAATTTAGATAACTTAGACTTGGTGTTTTTACCTTGCAAACTCTTACTTTTAAAATATGGATATAAAATAGCAATTAGAGTATTGTGTCAATCAGTGTCCACTATTTCATCCTGCTACTTTCACTTAGAGCAGCTTATACATTACACTCTATTCATGCTGTGGAACTACCATGCTCTAGAATGAATACAAACTAGGGATAAAAAGCTTTTTGTTTCAAGGCTCCACAAATGTGGAATCAGTTACCACTTGATTTAAGAACAATTGGGAGCTTTTCCTGTTTTAAGATGGAACTGAAACAATACCTCATGATGACTAGAAGTCGTTGTAATTGTTTTAATTGATGTTATTCTAGTGTTATCTTGGTTTATTGTTTATTTATATGCATTTGTTTATCACAGGTCATGCTTGAAAATGGGCTTTCATCTCAATTTACATAGTCAGCTAACAAATATATGTATGTATATCAGCTACACTTGTTTATATCTGACAGCAAAACCATATGTATTCTACATATATTTCTTGCCTTTATGTTTGTGCTATTGATTAAGACATCTGAGTTTGATTTCAGCTTGACTTTTAAGTTTGCAGGACAAACCAGGCAAGTATGTATCTAATAATATCAGTCAAATTATTGTTTGGCTCCCAAAGTACAAATCAAGTTAAAGCATTAACTAAGCACATGTTACTGTGCTTTATAAAGCAGTTCACTCTGTAGTTGCGGGGTTTTACTTCTGCATTGTGTTGGCTTTAAGCAGCATTAGCATTCAGAAATTATTTTTGTATCTCTACAGGCAAACGATGTATTAAAACCAATGATAACATCACTTGTAGAGAAACACAGCCTGACATCAAGTATTTATTGTCATAACTGATAAAGTAATGGCATGTTTAATTTACACTCTCTGTGAATGATAAATATCTACATAAGTACTCCTACCTGTCTTTACATATCCAGCAAGTAAACTAACCAATATATAAGAGGAACAGAGAGGAAGAGCAAATCATTATTTCATCTGTTCCATTTACAAACTCAGAAGTCACAAATGTGCAGCTGGGAAATGTGTTTGTCTCAAAGCCTCAAATCTGTGACATGTTAATTCATAAATAATTGCAGTCACATGGTCTTCCTCGAGGGCATTATCTCAGTATTCCCAGTACAGTACACTTACTTGTACTAGAAAAGAGTGGACAAAAGTGCTTTTCATAAATCAGATAAAATTGCTCAATAAATCCAAAGCATCTTTCATTATTTCTAACACAAAATGAGCTTATTTATGGAACCAACACTTTGAAAATCTGAATGGTCTTTGGAAACTGTCAGGTGAGGAAATGAAGGGCAAAACTATGTTATTTTTGCTCATGGAATATCAGCTAAATGTTTCACAGCCCTGGACCAAACAGTGCTCTGACTTTCATCCCGTGCTAACCCACGGATGACCTTATATCCAGATACTAAATACTTCCATTAAACAAGTGCACTTTTCTGTTGGGACAGTCATATGATAACATCGCCTGTGTCATTATCTAAATGCAGCTGTTTGCAAAAATATAGGCCTTTTCCCAAAAATGTTGTCTTTGGTGCTCTGAGTGCAGGGTGAATAATACAGTGTGAAAGGAACCTGAAGGCGCCGTTAGGGTCCATTGTGTCAATCCAGCTGCTACACATGCATATTAACTCCACATTTAAAAATGCCTGTGAAGCTTTTCTGTTTGGTTTGTTTTGCAGTCCATTTCTAAGCATTCATATTTCTTCCTTTTTCATTGTCAGAATGCCTAAACAACTCTGAACTGGCCTTTGGATAAATTCCGGTTTAAATTGAAAACCATTTTAGTTATACAAGAAAAAGATTATTTTTTTTTTTAACCCGGTGAAATCATGAAGGTTTAGTACAAAAACTTGTATTTCCATTGGTTACTTAAAAAAGCATCTTGTCTCATCTGAAAGCTGGTTGTCAGGCTCCAGTCAGCACATTGGATTTAGTCTCCTGAAAGTAGAAATTAGAGTCAAAACCTGACTGACCCTGACTATAGTTATTATTGTTCAAACCACCACAAATTTCTCTTGATGAGAACATTTTTGTACAACTAGCAGATTAATTTGCTGTTACAGATGATTGTCATCCAGAATTTTATATTTCTAATAATTCATTTGCTAGAATACTTTGAATTCAGAGAATCAATCTTGTGAGTGTAGCATAAGTACAGCATCACAAATGAGAATGCCAAATTTAAACTGTTTAGTCTGGGAATTTATTGCTGGCACCGGAATGGTTGTTGGCAGAACGTGGCCATATAGGAGGTTCGTTCAGCTACTTCATTTCCAGTCTATGTCATTAAGCAGTGGTTTGAGGACACTTAGTATTTCAATGCACTAGACAACAAAAAAGAAAAACATCCCCCTCTCCCTTTCTGTTTAATTGTATATTGGTACCTCAGAATTTTGGCTTAAATGTTAATCTGATTTGCATTTATACGTTGGGAATTGCTTAGAGCAACTGAAAAAGTTTGTCATTAATATAAGCTGTCGATGTCCTGGATTTTGATACTTGTCCTAATGCTCATTTTGCAGATGCTGATGCACAGTGGGTTTACTTGAGTTTTAACAGCCTGAGTCGCAAAAAGGACGTCGAGCAAGGGCTAGGGACACTGTCCTCATGAAAGAGTTTTACTTCAGCATTTGCCATGCTACAAGCAGAGAAAGCATAGGTTTAGGGTATAAATTGTGCTTTTACTAGTTAATGGAAAGTATGTGGGTGAAGGTTTGAAAGGGTTTTAAAGACAAACCTTGCCCTTACCTGCAGCACGCTGCAGAAAGGTGTAAGACACAACCTGCCACTACTTAGGCCCAAGAGTCACCCTGCAGCTGGAAGGTATGGAAGCTTCTGTTCCCAACTGACACTCTGAGTGCACACTAGCCACCAGTCAGTCTGAGGATGGGAAACACAGTTACATCTCTAAATGCATAATGCATTTAATAATACATAATACAGATCAGTATTAATTTAAGCCTCGAAAACACATCTCTGCATTTTCTCGTTCAGATGGAGACAGGGATTACAGACAAAGAAAAAAACAATTAATAATAGTAAATAAACCTCTCATTGTACTGCACGGGGTCAGGGAATCACAGAGCTATTTACCAACAGCCACATCCCATGCAGGTCACTCAGCCCTGTGTTTTTTTTTCTCCTTCCCTCATATATTGTGTCAGGATTGATTTCATTAAACCATTGCTGATAGATCAACATTAAGTCTGGCCTTAAAATCCTGCAGTGGAGATGATTCTGGAAAACCACTTGACAGTTTTCTCCGTGACGAGACTGTTCCTGCAGTTGTAAAGTTTTTCCTAAAATATTTAACCCTATTAACTGTGTTGCAGCTAAAGTCCATTATTTGGCTTTAGCAGGAGGGTTGGACTTGAAGATCTCTACAAGTCCCTTCCAGCCCCTAACACTCTATGATTCTGTGATTCTACTTCTTGTTTGGGCCCCATTGACTACTAAGAACAATTGTTCCCTGACCTCTTGGTAACACCCATTTATGCAGTTATCAAGAGTTATTATAATGTCTCCCTTTTGGCTTCTCTTCTGTAGACTGAATGGAGCCCAGTCTCTTAAGCTTTCCTCCTGGGCCTTATTTTCAACAACTTTTATCATTTTTGATGTCCTTCTCTTACGTCCTTCTAATTTGTCTGTATCCTTTGAAAAATGTAGTAGCCCAAACTAAATGCAGCTCCTGAAGCTCAGTCAAGTCAAGCCGAGCAGAAAAGGTGCCTTACTTGTATTACATATAAAGCTGCAGTTAACACAACCTAGTGTAGCATATGTCTGTCCTGTGACAGCATTCTTTTCTGCTTGTTCAAAAGATTGTCCATTTTCACTACTGCTTCCTTTGCTGGAGTTTCCTGATCTAACTGGTTCTATCTGTAACTTTACTCATTCTACTCTTAAGTTTTTCCATCATCTGCTTTGAGTTTCCACATGGCCACGTATGCTTCCCACACTCATACTTACTTGTATGTGGCTTGCCTTATCTGAAGCTTTGTCACAGTGCCACTAATGTACCTTTAGCCATTGGAGCAATTTTTCTATGTCATTGGTAGGGTAGACCAATTTTCCAGAATACTCTCATCAGCAATATCAAAGCACCATTAGAAGCTTATCTCTGTAGCATTTAAACTGTTACTGTAGTGCATATAGGGATCAAAAACTTATATACCCTTACATATACAGTATATGTAATATTCTGTTTCCTTGGAAAAGGAATATTTCATTGCACATAGTTAATCAATAATCTATGAAAACAGCAGGGAGACTAGACTCAAATTATCCAAACCACAAATTTTCTTATTTGCATGGACTTACCGTATTTTGATGTGGTGTATCCGTCCACCTTAATTATGAAATCAAATATTCAGCAATTTCCCACAAGCTAGAATTTCAAAACCTCATTTCAGAAACTCGGACACAGGATGTTCCGGAGCTGGGATATGTATCCATCCCCAACACACCTGGGAGGCAGGCAGGAGGGAAGGCAGTACCTACAGACTCCCAGCCCAGTGATGTACCTTTGACAAGCCTGGGGCTGTGCAAACTCAAGCTAATTCAAGGCTTGCTGGCATAAAAACCTTGAGAGAGTGTTTTGTGTTGGAGCTGCTACAGTATTGCTCTACTGAAGCCTAGATTTGGGGACCTGCAGCTCAAGCTTTCAAGGCTTCTCTTTCTTCACCGGTAAATGTGGAAGACGAGCAGTAAATGTGGAAGGCTTCAGAGCCCCAGAACGGACCAAAGAAATATTCTTCAAATCATGTCTTTAGCAGAGTAATATTTATCAAATTTTGGGAAAACATTCAGGTTCAGCAAACTGATGTTTTTCTCACAATACATTGTTTTTAGGAACTCTGTACACACACTAACAAAGACTCCTAAACTACCTTGGTTTATCTAAATACATCTGAATCTTTCCAAGGCTTTTCACAGAGTTCTTGCTCCAGAGGAAAGCTTAAAAATTCCTTTTACTTTTACTTACATTTTATTTCTGTTACTCTTTATTGTGCATGAAAGAATGCTCTTCACTCTTGCTGGGCTAATGAAGATTTATAATGTTTATTCGTTTCCTTTTCCCTCTTAACATGAACCGGAACAGTTTGCCTTACTCAGGTTTCCAGAGGTATGTCTACCTCACTTGCTCAAAATACATTCCCAGGAGCAGACAAGAGCACATTGTGCCTGCACGCAATCCACACCAGGGCCTTGGGCAGCCTGCCCAAACATGCCTGGCAGGGTCCTAACCACCTACTTACATATTAATACCACCTAAGAATGCCTCATGTGTTCAGGCCCACGGGATGTTGCATGTGCTAAAGAACCCTGTTTTCTGCCCGGGCATTCGCTGCACACACAGGCAAGTCCAGCCCAGGGGGCAATCATGGGGCACCCCTAGGAGAAAGAGCTAATCCTTCTCTTAGAGGTGAAATGACATTGCCAGCATGGTCAGTCTCTGACATTTGAGAGTGAGGAGGTAGGCTACCCAAAAATATGAGATTTTACAATATATTAATAAGTGTATACACTTATACATGTTTATAACGATGTATATTTCTAATGGGAAAGGATTAGTAGCTGGAGAGTGAAATCTTTTTCTTCTTTTTCTCGTTCTTTTTTTTTTTTTCTTTATATTTCTTTTTCCTCAGAGAAAAGGAGAAAACATTCTCACTTTGGAAGTACAAAGCAACACTAAGGTTTTTGCAATAAAATGTTGATAACTCCATATGGTAGAAAGACCGTGTAAACAATGACTTTGAACAGGCCACATGCTGAGAGAGTGACACTAGGTTAGTGTAGCTATCCCCTCTAGCACAGCTGTAGCTTATACCAGCAGTAAAGGCTTTCTGATGGTGTGTTATTCACCAATTCAAACAGCAAAAGAATTTTTATCAGTAACAGTACTTTCAGATTAATATAGTTGCTCAAACATTAAAGCTTCTGCAGCATAGCGTTTAACAACATAGTTAAAATTAAAACCATGAATAAACACCCCACCTCAGGTTGACATTATTTTACGAGCCGTTCCTAATATGGATCTGGCCAATATCTTCCCATTGCCTATGCCAATAACATTGTTGTGTGAATAAAGTGTTTGCTTGTACAGTGGGTCTATATTTCAGACCCAAATCTCCCAAACGAGAGTGGAAGTGAAACCAAACGTACTGAGTCATGGTAAAGTTCTTTTCAAGGCTGAGGAAAACATAACTCCCAGAATAAATTACCGTACACAACATTTTCTTTTGGGCCAGTTACCACTTTGTAAGAATCATTCAAGTGCTCTTATCTCCTGTTCTAAAAGGTTTGCTTTGACATGTTCAAACGTTAGCTGCTTGTTACAGGAAGACTTACTTTCCAGGAATACAAAGATTCAGTCTTTCATCAAACCATTCGTGGCGGTACATTTACTCTCCCTGAAAAAAAAAAAAAAATTGTTTCTGTTGATATAGTTCAACTACACTGAAGAAGAAGAAAAACTTCAGTTCTGAGCAGATGGTTAGGGTGACTGACTGCAAGACAGGGCTAAGAAATCACTAAATATTGCTTCTGTTAAGAGTGACGTAATTTCGCTACGTATATCGCTTCCAATTATTTAGCCATTTTCTTCCTCGTCAAGAAAAATAGGATTTAGGAATGATTTCAAGATGTTTTCTTTTTTTTCCTTTTTTTCCTTTTTTTTTTTTTTCTCCTTCTTAACCATGTTTTTACAATGTTATATTTATTATAAAACTTTTCGGCAGCTGGGGAACCATGAACCATTTTTTTCTGTGATGTGGGAAGAAGTTCTCCAGAAGCAGGACCAAGATAGGAATCTTCCTCATTTTGTAAACATATGAGTAAAAGGCTCTGAAGACATAAATGAGTCTTTTCATTCTCAAACATTTCCTCTGACTGATTTTAGATAGCTAAAGCTGTAAGTCTTTAGTGGTGTCACTTTTTGGAAGTTTTGTTCTTAACATACCAGACCTGATGAATAAGGCATGGGATGTTCCACAGTATCCCAGCTGAGGGATCATGCAGCTTGACAAAATCATCCCTAATAGTTTGTTTGGCTTTTTTTTTTAATTATATTATATCTTTTGATAAACCTTATCATTATAGCTGAATAGCAGAGACATTAAAAGATGTAAAGAGAGACAAAATAAGACAAAATAATTCCATCAAAATAATTATATTTTAATTTTGAACAAATCCTAGAATCACTATGGTTGGAAAGGACTCTAGGATCATCAATGTGCCTTTATCCAGAATGGTTGTGCGATGTCTTGTGATTACAGAAAAATGGCAATGAAAGTGATTTTTGAATTCTGAAATACGATGATTTACAACAAAAAAACCTCTCTCTGAGTTGCTTCTGCTCAGGGAAACGCAACATGTGATGTGTTCTGCTCCAACTAGCCAACATAACAATATTGAGTGCCAAATTGTGAATATGAAGCACTTGCAGTGAAGTGCTCATAAATGATACACCTTCATTCAGGGAATAATTCTGAATAATAAATCTAAGAACACCATAAACTGCTCTTGTACAATTCACAAACAGAAAAAGGAGGTGAGGTTTGTCTAAAAAATTATTCAGAGTGAATTATGCATCCAGCAGCTACCTTAGTCCCTGATCTATATTTTCTAAAATTTGTATGGGATGTCTCCTCTAAAGATTTTGCAATATAATTACCTAGATCAGTCATTCCCCAGCTGGATCATCTGTGGCAACATCAGTGTGATCGTGTATCCCTGGATGAGACTGCACATACCCTGTTTCCTGCTGCCTTTTCCACAGTACCTTTCTAAGCAGATTTGTCGCCTGTTCTGGGAGAAACTGTGGCCTCCATTTCCTTCAGTGACCTAAAATAATTAAGAGCTAAATCTCCTGTCTTCAAGTACTTTTGCATATGCTTAAATTTATACACACGAGTAGTTTCATTGATTTTAGTGAGTCTGTTCATAGAAGTACATTTAAGCAAACTTCTTTGCAGGCTTGGACTCTTGAGAGATTTGTCTCCTAGTGTTATGTGCTTCCTGCTTTATCAGCAAATAGATCATTATCACTCAGCAATGTCCAAAAAATGCACTACTAACCAAAGGAGCTATAAATTATCTATAATAAAAATCTGTAATGAAATTAACTGGTTTTGCTTGCATTTCTAGTGTTATTTTCAGTTAGCTGTTTATGATTTACATGGAAATATATGAAATAAAAAAAAAAGACCCCGTGTGTTCAGAATATTTTTTTTTTTGGCTTTTGAAAGGTACTTTGAGTCATATCCTCAAAGAAAACTGTGCACTTAATTGCAGTTTCCAAAGGTGCTCGGTAGCAAATGTGGCCGAGCATTAAGAAAAACCAAAATTGTATTTTTTCAGCCATTTGTGGAAGGAGCCCTGACAGTAGGACGAGTATAAATGTGGATATTTGCAACACATTTCAGTGCTTGCAGCCGATACAGACAGTGCTGGAGTGCTGCACTCAGCGGAAGGAGCTGGCGTGGGGAAGGGGGAGAGGGAAGGAATATCTAAATGGGTTAGCTGTTAAGAACAAGAAGCTTTTGATTTAAGAAATATTAAAAATGTGTTCCTGGATTTTATTCCTGACATACACCCAATTAATATATGTTTCCAAAACTGAGACACTGTATTTGCAGGATTTATTTAATATTAATGTAGGCATTAAAGGGATAATCTAGTACCTGTAAGATGCTTTTAATTTTTTTTTTTTTCCCCAGGTTTTGTTTCAAAAATATAGAAGCTGCTGCTGACCTAACTGATCAAAAACGCTTCTCTTTGGGAAACTGCAAAATATATTCTTTTCAAGCCAAATTAATTTGGGGACTGGTGAGAAAGAGAGAAAGTTGATATATGCTAGCAAAAGTGCCAGGATTTTCACTCTAAATAAATCTGCAACATAACATGCATTTTGATATTGCTCATGCATCCATTCAGAACTTGTATTTCTTCATCTGGATACATATGAATAGTTTAAAATATCTGTTACAAGTCTTTTCTTCCTGATACTTTTAAAAATTTCTAAGTTTTCTTATTATCGTTCTTTACAGATTTCCACTCGTAGGAAACCTCACACAAAAATAAGTTTATGAGTTCAATAATTTCACTAATTAAAGAAAAAAAATATAGATTTTTATTAGGGATTTTTGGAGATATGTCTAGGTACATTATCCCACATCTATTCAAAAAGTTTGGGTTTTTTTCCAGCTATAAAATTCATCTGGTACCCTACTATGATAACTAAATGTATTAGTCACCAGAGAAGTGGCTAGAAAGGATTAGGTTTATTGTAAAGATAAAAAGTTATAATCTATGATGTTAAAGTATTTAACCTGAAAACATTTTTCAGTAAAGTAAAAAAAAAAACAAAACCCACTACAATATTTTCTGACACATACATGTTTTATAGATGGATGGATTGCCTTTCATACACTTAAATTCTGATTTAACAGAACACCACTATTTACACAGTATCTCCTGGTTCTTTAGGTGAAGGACTGAACAAAGAGTGCTAAGACACCTCCCAACAGGTTGACCTTTCCCCTGTGATCTAACCTCACTTTGTCCTCTTTTCTCCTTTTTAATAGCTGCATGGACACCATTTAACAGATGCAAGAGGAATACCTTACATACAGACACATAACTGAAGACTCAGTTTAATATTCATGAGTTTGTCAGCTTTATTAAAGAAATTCAAGTAGCTAGTGAACACTGGATTGCATTCTGCCACCATATATCTTTTATCTGGCTGTTCAACATTACTAATGCAGTTTTAACTTCTCCTTTGGAATTTAACTCCTTGGTGGACATGTAATACGTGGTCTAGATTCTCCAATGTGCATGCCTGCATTAACAACCACAACTATTCATAGTTGCTACCAGGGTCCTACAGACATGAACGTTCCCAGATCCAGCAGCTTAGCTTTGAACTCACTGAAAGAAAGAAGAAAAAAATTTAGACAGTTCTCCCCTCAAGTCAAAATCTAGAGGTTCATTTCCCACCTCTTTTTTTTTTTTTTTTTTTCCCCAAAACTTGCTAGGAAAATCCAGATTTAGATTTCAAAACTAATAAGGAGAATAGGAACCCCTTATTGTTACTTTCTTTTTCCTGGAAAAAATCTTTACATTTTCCAGTTGTATCTCCTTCCAAAACAAGAGATCAGTTCAGGAATAAAAAAAAACAATTACTACATGAAAGGAAACGACATTCAAATGTTGTTAATTAAATGAGGGAGTGGATGTCAATGTTAATGTGTAGGTACATAAAAAGAACCTTATTTTGCAGATGTATGACAGGGCTCCCTGAAGAACACAAGTTTTTCTATATTAATTCCATGGTAGTTGAAAGCTACATAATCAAAAACACCTTCTAAGTTTGGCAGAAATATAACACTGACTGTTTAAAATAAAAGGTCTGCATGGAAAGTTCAGTTTTGTTTTGTTATTTTTTTTATTCCCCTAGGGTCATTGTGGTGGAGGAAATATTTTTATCCAGGCCTCAGGAAACGGTGGTCTGGCTAGCAACTGCAGTGGTGCAGGATGGTTACATGGGCAGCATTTACCCAGGGCAAAGCATCCCATCGCTGACCTCTGCCTCAAAACTCCTGGACTACAGGGACTAATCAACGTCAGTGGCCAATGGCCACTTGAAAACATCCAGTGAGGAAGGACTGTGGAGGCTACTAGCATGAAAGGACCCTTCGGTCTGAAGTGAGGTGAGTCAGAAATGTGCAAGTAAGATGTTGATGTCATTAAGCAGAACCCTGCTGAGTTATATTTCAGACAGAAACTCAGAGAGAGGCCACCCCTCACTTTCTTATATAAATGGGATGGAATGACAAGGAACATAGAGAGTCTTCTGATGGTGTCTTCGTGCTTTGCAGGTGAATACTTAAGGCAGAAGAAATGTGGCAACCTCAAGTTAGCAGAAAACCAGCAGATTTTCTGAAGCTAGTTTTACCAATTTTTACTCCGCTTTCCAGGACTTTGCAACTGTTTCTCACATACCCGTTCTAATATAAGGAAGTCCAGTTCCTAGTCCAGACCTGAAAATTGGTGCACGTAAATCTGTAAACCTTAGCTCCTCCCATTCCAGACACCTTACACACTGTTTGCCTTTTCCCTGGCTTCTTCAGAAAATATGGAATGAAGATGTTGACATCAGCTGTCAGGCTTAGAGTGCACACAGTTACTTAATTCCCCAAGGCTCCTCTATATATAAAGTTCATTTACAGTATTACTTACAAGTTTAATCAACACTCTGGTTTTGATACCCATTCAGATAGACAAGTAGCTTTCTATGTTTTCCCTTCCTCTTCAGTATTGCTGGTGTTCATTTAGGAAACTATCTCTTTAGGCTATTATATTTTAGCTTTGCTTTTCTTTCTGTATTCCATTTTTGAGATACTTCTCATCACATTGCAGCTCAATCTTTTTCTAAGGTTCATTTTTTTTTTTTTCTAAGGTTCAATTTTTTTTTTTTCTTCAAGAAACCTCTAGCTCCCAAGCTTAATCAACATTACTCATCTTCCACTTTCTGCTTCATAAAATATGACTAAACACATTCTGTTTCCTTTTTTTGGTGGTGGTGTCTGTCCTCTGTCTTTACCTATATATGTAGCATTATCATCACTTTCTGCTAGCTTTGTTAGATGCCACCACTCATCTTTTAGCTAAGTGACACGTATTTGGAAATATTAAGAGAATCTCAGAGGAAAATTTTACTGCAGGTCAGCAATAAACTATTTTTTTTTTTTCTTTTAGAAGGAGAACATGGAGAGAGGAGAGAAATACAATTATAAGATTACAGCTGATACCCAGCATAATTTTTACAAGTGGCCAATACATAGGATTATTAATTCCATACAAAACCACTTAAAAACAACATAGTGCATTAAGAACAGATGAAAAAATAGAGCATATTCTGTTTTACCTCTTGATTTGCCAAACCGTGGCATTCCCACTAAAAAAGAATTAGTATTTGGCAACTCTCCTGGTTTTCAACATGTGATGTCTAGCTGGTGCTATGGGGAGCTGAACTTTCACCATAGTCATGATGGATTAACAGCAACTTTGGTAGCACCAGTCGTAGACGACCAGGAGTCTGAAAATCAGAAGTTTTTGCATTCACTTTGCCTCAGACCTCATTTTCCTCTCTTCAAATATTTCAGACAAAACTACTCAGTAGTAGCCAATAAGTCCAGGGAGATAATCTTGTTTTGTACACATTGAAAAAATTCTGGCAGTCTTTCCTTTGAAGTGTTCCAAGTCTTCTGTGCCTGAGAGCAAAGGCTTGAAATTTTAAAAGGATGCATAGCACTGATATAAATACAAAACCATTCTAACCTGGACGAGTGAGGAACTTCTGGGAAAACGTTGTCAACAGAGGTTTCTCAGAATTACAGAATCGTGTAGGTTGAAAGGATCTTCAGGAGGCCTCTAGTCCAACCTTCTGCTCAGAACAAGGTCAACATAAAATTCAGAGCCCAGGTTGCTCAGGACTTTGTCCCATAAGGCCTTTAAAATCTCCACGACTGGATTCCACAGCCTCTCTGGGCAACCTACTCTAGTGTTTTATTTTCTTCACAGTCAAAAAGTTTTTTTTTTTATCTTCAGTCAGAACGTCTCCCATCCCAGTTAAGTGCATTATTTCTGGTTGTCTTGTTGTGCACCTCAGTAATAAACTTTGCTCTGCCACCTTAATAGCCTACTATTAGCCACTGTATTCTAATGTGGAGGGAACAAAAGAAAGACTGGGACTGAAGGAGAAATTAAAAATTCTGCCTAATAACTCTCTAGCACCAAAGAGATACCTAGGATAGCTGGAAGCCAGAGAAGAAGTCACTGAGGCCTCTTTGTCATAGGAGGCATTAGCAGGCTGGAATTATGATCTGATGAAGAAGATTATATTGAAAGTTGCAAAGAGTTGTTGGTTTGAGTGTCAGCAAACTAAATACTGGTAGCGAAGAGGTACACTTGGGACCAAATGAAGTAGATTAGACCTTATTAAAGAGGGCAAGGAGAAGATACATCATAAGAAAAGGAGGATGAACAGGTGAGGGAAGGAAGCTGGGAAGAGAGGAGGCAGGTAGGAATCCCTTACACTCAGAGAGTCAGACAATGGGCATTGCCAGTAAAATCAGTGCAGAAAAGGAGTAAAAGTAGATCACCTGAGGATCTGCATGTGTAGAATAGAGATTAGGACAGTCTGGGGGTTTAAGCCCAAATAAAAATTCTGAGATGAGACTGTTACTGTGAACAGTGAAAGTTGTGCTGAATTGACAAAGGATTTCTCTACAATGAGTGAAAGTAGATCTGGGTTAAAGGACCACCTATGGGGAAGACATTGAACTTAGAAGGCTGTAGCTGCTTGGAAGTTACAGAGAAAGAACATAAAAGTTTAAGAAAATGGCAGGTGACATCTTTAAAAATAAATAATATGTGAATATATAATCAAATGCAAAGCATTATGCCTATTTAAAAGGTAAAAGTTTTTAAAATATTCTATTTTTTGAGTTCTTGACTATGTCATATTTTTTTTTGTATATAATATGCATATATTTAAAATCTATTTTTGTATTTACATTATATCATATGCTATTGTAAGCAGATGAGTTTAAATACCAAATAAAACTAAGAACAGTCTTTTTCTCTACCTTAGTTTTATTGACAAATAATGCAACATCAGCAGAGCTCTCTGAAGGAAACTCAAAACCTCAGAGGCAGTTCAGCCTTCTGTCTTCTCCTTAAAGCTGAGATTTTTGTATCAAGGACACACTGAAATTAGATTTTCTCCCTTTCGGTTCCCTCCAGCTGGAATTAGGAGTCAGAATCTCTGGTTTCTTGAATAGCAGAATTTGTTTAGACCATTCACAAAGGTTACTATTTTATGCACATGAGTAATGCAATCTCTGTAAGCTGAATGTAGAATATATCTAGTAGTGTTTCCCATCATCTTTATCTTCAAAGATATTTCTGAACTTATGCATATCTGTACATCCAAGTTTGAATTGATAACTTGTCAGGTAGATCTAATTTGTGGTTTCACACTCCTCTCCATATTGGGAAATATCTTTTGATAACCACACATTGGTAAAATGAGTATTAAGTTTACTAAAGAAAGGAAAAGGAAGAGGAAGAGGAAAAGATGATCACAAGCCTATCAGAGTGTGTGGGGACTCAAGTTTACAACGAGCATTGAAATATAACAGCAAAATAAGGAATAAGTGTTCAACCATAATTCAGCTTTCCTTGAAGACTGCATAACCAGTCTGGATGTTGAGAAGTAGGGTTATTGGTTGCAGATTATCTTCTTTTAAAAAAGTGTCATATAATTAAGACATTAACTTGCTATCATTCTCTCAAAGCTCTTTATACTTCTGTTAAACGTATGCCACCCTGATCCCTTGCAGAAGGTCTGATTTGACTACTTCATGCTCCCAATCCCCTGTGACTGGTCCTGGCTACTTGGCTGGGCTCTTCTCTTATGATTCATCATCACCAGGAGGATCCCAAGACACACCACCAGGATCACCAATGGAAGGAACCAGGATGAGTCCTGGAATATGTAGTTCAGGCAGAGACTCTGCACTATAGAGAAGATTGGAAGCCTGAAGCACCAACCTGTCACTCCCATGAGGCCACATGTCAGTATTTCCACACAGAAATATTTTCTTTCTCAGCAGAGATATTTTGGGGGTTGATTTTTTTTCATGAATATGTCAACATTTGACACATAAAATGTCAATTTTCCAGCCATTCTACAGTAAATTGCACCCGATACAAATGTATGTGTATCTCCCCTATTTGTCCATACTAGCTGTTTTTTCAATAAGAAATTATGGAAAAAAGTGAAGATGTGTCAGAATCTATAGGCTCTAATAGTGGGATTCATCTGACCAAATACAAAAATCTATAACTGAGACATCTACATCTGAGATTGTCAGCCTGGATTCTTTTCATAATCAATGGAGAGAAACAGGCACTTTTAGTGTATGATTCATCTCATCCTGAAGGAAATGGCTAAAACAGGTCAGCTGAATAATTTTTAAAAGTACCTATTTCTCTCTATTGGCAATAGGGGGAATCTGTGGTGACAACTTCAAATGGTGACAGTTCAAGTTAAATAAAATTACTTATGCCTTAAGAGTCCATAGAACTCTTGTGCATAAACTTGTCCTTTTGCACCATAATTTCACCCATTCATTTAGTTTCCAAATATTCAATGACTTTCCCTTCTCCCCATTCTCTCTTTTAAACCAACCTTTTTACCTTCCTTTTTTTCCCTACTTATATTGTTTTGTGCATCCTTTTTCTATTCTCCTTATCACCATAAACTCAGGCTTCAAAACAGTAATTTTAAGCCAATATCTGAGATAAATGTATGCCATAATCACCAAAACTATGAGTTTCTGCAATACTGCCTACTTCTTTTGTTATTGCCACCACTGGTCTGTGGTCTTTTGAAATACAAGGCCCCTAACTGAGTTATACCAGTTGTCTGATACAGGAGGCCAGGATCAGGCAAAAGACAGCCCTGTGTTGTTTCTCCACATGGAGTACACAGCATCCTTTCACAAAAGATGTCACTTGACATAATCACAAATTTCCAGCATTCCTTGTACCTATCTGTGGATGTCACAAGTTAGAAAACTGTTCTTTTTGTCACCTTCGTTCACATATGAAGGATTTTCCAGTAACTGTTGGTGCCTAGGGAGTGAAGACTGCAAATACAAAGTCATATAAATAACAATGTTAGTAGGTGTTACAGAGAATACAACCTTTCTGCATTTTGCCATGCCTCAATCCAAGAAGTACATCCCAGAGAGAGTGGTGTCTCTTCTGAGCACTTCTGGAAATAAACTGTGCATGAAAGTCTAAACAGTGGATGCAGATCTTTGCATCTGTTCCTTTCATTTCTCAAACATGGAACATTGCCTTAGCAGAATCAAAAAGGAGAGACAACAGCAATAAATCTGACTCCTTTTTGGGTAAACCTTGCAAAGGGATGTAAAAGAGTGAGAGATGGGGTATGAATTTCACTTCAATGCACCAGTACTCTGTCTGGGCTAAATCTGGGGTGAAGGACTCAGATTAACTCCTAGCGATAGACTACAGGTTTTTGAATTTTCATAGTATAAAAAGCAAAAAAGAACTCTTAGATCATCTCGTCTGCTTTCTTCTCGATCACAGGCACTTATCTACCACACAGTTATCCCTACCTTGAGCCAAATAGTTTCTCTGCAGCTAAAGTATATCATCCTGAGAGGTATCTAATCTCAAAGATCTCAGGAGATGGCAAATCCACCATTTCCTTCTATAATGTGTCCTGATAGCTAATAGCTATCAGCATTAAAAGTGTGTGCCTTATTTCCAGTTTGAATTCATCTGGCTTCAGGCTCTAGCTTTTGGTTCTTATTAAGCCTTTCTCTACAAGATTACTATCCTTTCAAACTCACTATTTTCTGTCTGAGAAGGTATATATGCCATAAGCAAGTCACCTCTCAATCTTCTGCCTCATAAACAGAAAGATCCAACTCTTTAAATCTCCCACCAGAAGGCATTTTCTCCCACTTTCAAAACATCTCTGAATTTCCTGTCTGCTCTCTCCAGTAGCTCCACTGTTTCTGAAAAGGTGGACTGCAGAGTGGATGCAACACTCTAGCATTGTCCTCCCCAAGTTATAGCAGATCAGCTCTCCTGCTTCCCCCATCCCAGTTCAGCAGTCATATTGGGGTTTTTTTCCTATTATCCCATTCTGAGCTGCTGTTGTTGCTTATCCAGCTTGTCACTGCTTTAAGTTTTTCAGTTCTGTGGTTTTCATCCTCATTTCTAGAAAGGAAATTTAGAATTGGATTGTATTAAAGCACACCATTTCTAGTAATCTAGTTTACTTAGTAATCTTTTCCATCTCCAACATGTTCTCTTTGTTTCAAAACCAGAGTTGTTCTTTCTTACACTTTTAAGTTCACATATCAGTCACCCAAGAAATGGGAAAAGAAAGCTCAAATCTCCCTCTTTTTGCCTGGAAATAAGAATGTGACCCTGTTCTCTTGGCTCACAGGGAATGGCTTAAGCATTGAGATAAAGGAATTCTGGACTGAACATTTTCTTCTGAACTTATGCCACCTTTTCTAAGTACCTAGATACGCATTGGGCTACTGAGAGCAAATAAAAATGGATTTTAAAATGTTCTTTTTCTCTATGCTGAAAATAAATTAAAAAAAAAAAAAAATTAAAAAAAAAGGATATAATATGTTTGGATTTACCTTGAATGACATATATTGCTTTGATTGAAAGAGATACCTCTCTGAAAGGAGGTTGTAGCAAGGTGGGGATCAGTCTCTTCTCTGAAGTAGCATATGAGAGGGCAAGACAAAATGACCTCAATTTGTGCAAGAGGACACTGGATAGTAGGAAAAAACTTCTTCACTGAAATGGGAAGTGGTGGAGTCACTCTCCTTGGAAGTATTTAAAAGACATGTAGATGAGGTGCTTAGGTACATGGTTTAACAGTGTTAGGTTAATGGTGGAATTCAATGATCTTAAGAGTTTTTTCCAACCAAAATGATTCTATGGTTGCCAAACAACAAAAATCCAATTATTCATACAACACACACATAAATATATATTTTTTCTTTTTCAGATTCAAACCAGAAATACTTAAGTCTACTCTTTCAAAATCATAGTGAGCAGTTTTATCACCTCAATTTTCTGAAAGTTCCACAGTACATGCAAATTATTTAGTTTGTGTAGAAGTTAAACATGCCACCCTCCTTACAGCTCTGTCTGGCATACATTTTTGCGATGTTCCACCAGCTGCTTATATTAATTTTCTGTGTTTTATAAGATCTTCTGCAATATACTTGGCTTAGATCTGTATATTATCATATTTATCAACACAAAGTCTTCAGTAGTAATGTCATTTTGGATACTCCATCTACACTTCAACCAAACCCAGTACCTTTTCCACCCATGAGATGGAACCCACTCTGTGCAGCTCCTTGGCCTAAGAGAATGAGAGCCCAGTGTCCCACATCAGGAAAATCTGCATCTTCAAATGTGTTGTTCAACCAAGATTTCAACAGTAGTGTTTTCTGTCTTCTGTTCCTGATTTTGGAGTCAGAAAGATTTCCCATCAGATCACGTTTATTGCCTTCTTCAGAACTGTGGCACCACCTTTGTGTCTGCTTTTTAGTTTTATTCCAGTGAATAGAGCATTATGATCAAGATTTACTGAAGGAGTTTATAAATTAGGTCTTAGCATGACTAACTTGTGGTCTTCTCTTCAGCAAAATAACTGAAAAAGTCCACAGCTGATCTGAGGCAAGATACAGCAGTGCTCCTAGCCTGTGTCTATACTGTTAATTAGAAGAGGTTCAGGAACTGATCATCTCCCCAGAGTTGAAAGGCATCAGTTTGTGAGTTCTACACTGCTTAAGATTTTTCCTTTTTGGGGGCAGATTTCTCTTTGAATCAACTCCAGACATATTCTGCCAACAAGCAAGCAGTGTAAATCTTCATCTTGAGGTTTTCAGGGCTATAAACTCCCATTCATGCCATGGTTAACAATTAGCATACTCACTCACAATTCATTAGGGCCAGCAAACATATCTAGAAGCCTACTATTAATTTAGATAACTAATCTCCTTTTTTTACCGGGTGTTAACATAGACAACTCAAAATTCAGACCCTTTTTTTTGCTGAACCAGCTTCATATTATTTCATCACCTATGGCTTAGACTCTCTTAACATCCCCTTTACCCAGGGTCACACATTTGTCTAAATGTCATTGTTGACCTCCATTGCCTCAGTGGCAAAAAAGAAGTCTCTACACAGAGAAACCTGATAGGATACAACTTCAGATTATCCTTAAAATGGGAGACTTCCAGCTGGGCCCAAGTCAAAGGCATACAGATTTGAGCCACTGCCTTAACTGCCAAGATGCATTTGTAGGGTAGGAGCAACCTTTTTTTTGCTGAACCTGGGAGCCCAGCTGAAGCAAGGAACCTGGTATTGCAACCCAGCACCCAGGCCAGATGACTGAACTTAGAGATTGTGCATGATTTCAGTGGAGAAAAAAAAAAAAAAAACAAACATCCAAACAACCAAGAAATAGACAAGTAACATGCAGCTCAACAGACCTTTTATCCTGGAATGGATGGTCATTCAGACTGACAGCTTCCCTTGAACCACACTGTACTACAGACCCAAAGAGAGCAGTGGAGTAGAACATATTGACAACCAATGCCTATTCAAACACCCATTTTAACTGAAAGAAATACAGCATGTATCAAAGAATAATATTTAGGATACAAAATCTCACCTTTCTCTATTGTTATGTGGTGTAATAGCCATAAATGCATATACAGCTTAACTTAAAAACTGTTCTGTACCACCCTACTTCTTATGGCATTTATCACAAAAAGCTAATCAGTCCAGTCCAGTCCTGTGTTAGGGAAATGAGAGGAGCACTTATTCCTTCACATTAGTTAACATGTCAGAAGCTTTTTATCTCAAAGATATTAAATGGTAAGAACAGTGTGTTTCAACTTCTAAATTGTCATCTATCAAAGATTTTGGAGGACTTCTTTTTTAAATTGACAGTTGTCATTTAAGAGACAGTTTGATCCAAAGCATCTTTCTGAATGTTACCAGGGAGATTTCATTGGCTTTTGTGACATTTTCAGTCTTTGGTATAATTGGCTAACAGCTTTTTTAACCTAATATCTTTTAAGAAATAGGTAGCTGGTGGTTTGGTGTATCACATCTTCTGTTTTCTCTTTTCTTTGTTGTCCAAAAATGTTACCGTAATGATAAAAAGTGACATTATTTTAAAAGATAAGAAACACCAAAATTATTTTCTGCCTGACCTTTACAGTTACCAGAACAAGCGGCTTCTGTTAGCAAAATAGTTCAAGCTTTTTATTACAAAGGATATTTGGCAGTATTCCATAAGAAAAAAAAAAAAAAAATACATGTAGTTCTTGTCAGGGGAAGTCATTAAGCCCTCTCTCCTTATGCCAGGCTAACATTTTAACAAAAATAAAATTCTGGATGGTTTAAGATGGAGGAGGAAGTTGACTGTGAGAGGCAGGGGTATTTCACATAATGCTGTTTATGAATGTACTAATGTGGTTTTATAGTTTTGACTGCGCCATACTGAAGCAAATGCCATGGATTTACCCAAGAGTTCAAGGAGATTTTGGTGACCTTCATTTCCCAGCTGCACATTTATGTGTTCAGAGTTTTCTTCTTCACCTCGGGTCTGTTGTGTTACAGAATGATGCTCCTTCTTTAGGGGAGGCTGGGGAGTAAGGCAGATAAATGACTGAGTGGCTCAATGTGGCTAAATTGCTATTTTTACAGTTTTTTAAAATAATTAGGGCTGCTCTTCAGCCATACTGTTTTTTTTCCAGGTAAGGCTTACAAATCAATTGTTAGCTCCACTCTGTATCTCTTGTTGTTGATTTTACAGGTTACTACAGACCTTTAGAGGTGGAAGCATTTGAGAATTCAAAGACACATCCAACATGGGTCCTTCTGACTACTGTTGCTGTTGCTCTGGTTCTTCAGCCCAGGTAAGGATGATATGTCTGACTTTCAGCTCACATGACAAATATATGACATTACTATCACTGATTCTTAAGAAAGATCATATGAGTCAAATCACAATAGCAATAAAAGTTAGGACAGAGCCTTTTTTCTTGTTGGAACAGTTTGTTAGTTTACTGTCTTTTGCTCGGCTGGTGGTACTACACATAGCCTGCAAATGGATGAAATACATTTTAGGTGCATGAAAGAAAAAAATACTATTTAAAAATACAAGATTTCTTTAGGAAAATAATTGGAGGCAGTAATAGTCATTAACTGTAGAATACATGGTTCTTCCCATGATTCTTAATATAAAGTGAACGGTGTTGCATGCCACAGTATTAAAGAATATAGGAGCTAAATATCTTCCTGCTTCAAAGATGCGTGGCCTAAAACCTGAAAAATTACAGTATATGCAAATGATCATAAAGGACTGGCTTTACTGACCATTTCTTTGTGTTTGGGGGATAGATTTCTGCATGGCATAATATTTCCACTTGCATTGGTTTCCTGGCATGAAAATGTTTATTGCACTCATTAGCTAAGAGGATGTCGGCACTGGTCCAATGAACACAGATCTGCCTTCTGATTTCAGCCATTAAATTGCAATGGGATTCATAGGCTTAACATTGTGGGTGTGAGAATAATAAAATGGAACTCCATCTTTAGCCCAGTTACCATGGATGCAGTTAAAGGTCATAGTGGCAGCTGCTAACTAGTTGCCTTTTTAGCTGTATTTCCCCTCCCCTGGATGTGTTTTTGTCTACCTTAGTTTCTGCAGGTCTGCCTTAGAGCAATTCCACTTCCTTGGCATATGGGTGCCTTCCTCAACATGATGGGTGTATTCCCATAAATATGGTTGCTGTGGGCATCTCTTTATTCAATTATTTGTGTTTTTAATGGAAAATGAATGTAAAGACCTTAGTAAAAAAACCAAGAAAGATAACCTGCTCAGCACCCTGAATTAGTTCTATTTTCTGCACTCTGCTTCACATTCCTAACTGGGGGGCTGTGGTGTGGTGTGTGTTCCTAACTGGGCAGGGGGGGAAGGGGTGGAAGAGAAAAAGCCCTGTATATAGTGAATTCCCATCTCCGTTTAAACTCATAATGGGTTCAGGCACTGAGGCATTCACAATGTGGAACATCAACTACTACTTCTCCGTTCGGCCCAAAGTCCTAGGAGTTAATTCCCCATACTGCATGAAGTGTCAGAGTAATTACTGCTGATCAGCCCTATTTCTCAGCATTCTGCCCTGCTTTGAGAGGCACCCTGTTTATTGATGCACCGCCACATCATCACAGGGCTTTCATTCAGGCAAGCTGCTTAATCGAAAGGGCTTGGACAATGTAGGATTTTCAAAGAGAAGGAGTGGAAAAAAATTAAAAGTGGCCAAGTAAAATAAAGTGAATGGTAAAGGAACCTGAAAGCTCTACAAAATATTTCCTTATGTCAACACTTCATTTCAATAGATTTTAAAACTCCTATTCATTTCCAAAAGAAGGTACTGTGAGTCTTTTCTGTGGTGACTCAACTACGTGATCACGTCCTTTTTGAAGGTTTTTAAGAGCACAGTGCTGGAAGCCTTCCTTGAGGAACGTTTATTGTTTTTTGTTCTGTTTATATACAGGCTATAACTATGTCAACCTTTCTGAACCATAATACAAAGAAACATTTTTTTTTTAAAGTTTTTGCCTCTCTGTTTTAAAGATACATTTATATAACTTGTCATTTCACAAAAATAAATTAAGTACTGTATGAGCCAAATGCTGCAGTTCCACACAAGGGTGGCTTCTGGTTCTCTTTGGCAGGATGCCACTTTATTCATTTTTATTTCAAACACAATGTGAAACTTTTAATTTTAATATAGTATATAAGTACGACAGCTGTAAAGCCTACACTGTGACTAATTCATACTCTTCCTCTCCTTGCACTTTGGTGAATTTTAGAGGGTGGCAGAAAGTTACACTGAATTAATTTCAACTTAAACACTATCAGGCTTTGAGTTCGTTACAGAGAGAAGAGAGATTTATTTGGGCCAGCATTTTTATTTAGGACTCATTGTTTTCCTTGATTAGATTGCTTTTGGACACTGTTCTTGCAGGTCTGTGTCTATCCAGCCCATAGTAAAAGTAACTTTTTAGACGAGCCTGTTTTGCCTGGACAAATGAAATAGGTTGCCACATGGAGGAGGAAACAAACAGGTAATGACAAACACAAGTGTAAACAAACCAGTTACCTAACTGTCTGCTGAGATTCTTTCAATGGCATCACCCCCTCTGTGGCATAGCTTCATTAAAAAATAATGCTAAGTTTCATAAGTTGTTCAGCAGTATTGTTGAAAACACCAGAATCAGAAGGCTACAACTATTACAGCACACCATTTTACTGTTTCCTCCGCCATACTTTAATCAGAGAATTTCTTCTTGTGCCTTGTTTACTGTTGATATTTTCTGGCTGATTGGATAGGAATGACATTTTGACAATTTACTGTAGCAGCAAGCACTGTACAAACAAAAGGTGCTGATGAAAACTCGGAACCCATTATTATGTAAATTATGGCTGACTAACACAGATTCCATCTCCCAGTCACCATCATTGAGACCAGTTTTACTCAATGATAATAATTTTCATGATTGCAGTCTTCAGAGAGATCAGAAATATGCTTTAGCTGTTGCATTTATCTACTGCGGGTACTTGACCCTTAATTAAATTCTGAAACTTTTTTATATAATAAAGTAAAATACAGCTGACAATTCTATTCAAACAAAGAGCATCTAACACAGATCTACCAAATAAGATAAAGGCATTTCAGACTTACCTTGTAATGCTAGTAACCACGAAGACTACAACATCTCAAGAGCTTAAAGTTTAAAATTAAAAAGAAAAAAAAAAAACCAAAAACAAACCCCAAGCTGTTGGGCAATTGAAATGTTGCACTTCAGTGCTGTGTCTGCTGAATGCTGGGCTTGCTCTGCAGAATGGTCTTGAACTTTATATTAAAATATGCATGACAGGAAAAAAAAAAAAAGGAACGTGCTTTGAGTATACAGATGATGTTTGTCTGCTCCCATATATTATTATGATCCTAAGTGCAAAAAAATATGAAAATAAAGTAATAGGTTATTTAACGTTCCCCACTAACTTTCATAAGATAGTACTCTCTCAGATCTTGAAAAATGTGCTTTTTAAAACTATTCCTCTTAAAAACAGATTAGAAGCAAATCAAGGTGCTGCACTATTGAACTACTGTTCTACTCCTAACAGATACAAAAATCACCAAACAATGTACAAATAGATCAATTAATTAGGTTCATATGTATATAAATGTGTATATATATATGTTCCAAAACCAATACTGGTGAAAAGGGATACAATGTAGAGAAAAATGGAGTGGCATTTTTCATTTAATATTTTCATTTTTTAAGACAGCTCTGTAAAGCTTTTAGTACTTCTTTCCCATTTCTCTCTCCCCCATCTAGTTTTTCCTTCTCGTCCCCACTCTCCTCCCCAGTTTTTCAAATTAAAAAAAAATGGCCATTCCAGGTAAGCAGTAACAGTAAAGCTTAAAAAGAGGTAAGGTATTATTAAAATGGAGATTCAGTATTTCTTTAGACATAGCACTTTGCTAAACTGTCAGTTCATAGAGCCAATGAGCTAAGAAAAGTAATTACTTAAGTGGATTTCATGAAGAGTAGAAAGATGATTGTGCCACATTAAATAACAATTGTATCCTTAATGATGTGTTGGACTATAATACAAACATCCTTCTGCCATTATATGCACTACAATATACCTTTCTAATTACTCCAGTGGCTTCCTCTTCCTTTATTAAGATGCTATGCTTTCAAAGACTATGTAAGCATTATATGAGGGGTTTTTTTTTGTTGGGTGTTTTGTTGTTTGTTTTTTTTTTTAACTAGTGAGTGCAGCTGCGTGGTCATTGATAAATTGGTTATAAATTACCAGCACGTGTATCAATGGAATCATTGTTTTATTTCTTTTCTTTCCTTCATTAAATACAATTTTTCTTAGAAGAGATATAATGAAATTCAATAAAATTACTTTTCCAGTTTTTTTGGTATTTCTAGGTAACTAAAGAGTATAGTAATATAAGTCTAGATAATTAATAATTCATATTCAAGCCAACATGGCAGGCTTAAGAAGCAAAGCTAACATAGTTTAGATAATTTGGCATTATTCATTTCAGTGATTTCTTGCTTATAGCCTGTGAACCTTTGGGAATGCTTGGGTTTCCTGTTAGTGGTCCCTGAAAAAAAGCTGGTTTATTATCTGCAAGCTTAAATATATTACATGGGTATTCCTCTCCACTAAAAATATTTTTAGATTGTCTGCAAACTCAGAAAGGTTGAAAAACCACCTCTCCATTTCATTGCTTATATTCTGTCCCTTGGAGATGGAAACCCTACACTTCTTGGCACTGTTTTCTATAAATCTGTATGTTTTCTGTGATTTCTAGAGTTACTTCCATGCCTATGTGACTACACATTAGACTTGATTTCCTAACATTCTATCTGCTCACAGAGCTTGTACTTGGACCCAGTTAAAGTTTACACACAATAGTAATCTCGCTGAAGAAAAAGGAAACTTCTTTTATGTGGAAATTCTTCCAAATGTATAAAGGGGTTAAGTTCTGGAAAAGAAAAACCCACATCATAAAATTGGACAATTCTGGATTCTCTGTCAGAGCTTCAATTAACTCTTATAATAGAAATCTTAATGAAAAAAAGGTCTTGGATAAGTAAGTGAATAAAATAAAACCTGAGAAGTATTCTTCTCTTCTGTTGTGCCTTAACAGAGAAGGACTCCTTTAACTCATAACTCATGTTCCTCTGCTACCTATTAATGTCATTAATAGAAATAATTCTATGCACAGTCCACTCCATTTTAATGCATATGCACTGCAGTCCAGAATTGGGCAGCCAAAGTCACACCTTGGGAATTTTTTCAGTAAAACTGATAGAATGTTTTCAAAGTCCCTTACCACTGTTGAGTGACCTGAAGTTAGTTTAGACCAGAGAGAACAATATTCTCCTTTTGAAAATCAGCTTTGACCCTGTTAAAATATGGTTATAATAGGGAAAATATGTCCTAGTATGACCAAATTATTTTATGGTTCTCATCAATATTGTATTCTCTTTGTGAAAAACTAGGACAGATTATACAGCCAGTTTCATGTCTGACTGTTCATACATCATCAAACTAAGAAGCAACAATTTCCATAATTTAAAGTCAAGTCCATCTATAAAATTCATCTGTGTTTAACATAACTAATTTCCTACAACCAACTGGGTAGGTATATATTTTCTCTTTAGTCCTGAATTCTTACTGGTACAGTAAGAGCTCTGTGCTTGGATCGTGTGCTAGGCAGAACTATGGGAATCTTTATAAACTCCCTGCTATGTTGCCTGGTTAGCTAAATTCAAGATTAGTAAATGGTCCTTGGAAAGTAAGCAGAGTGGCCCCCCTGTTACTGCATTTGAAAGGTATATACATAGGCACATATTCTTCTGCAGTGAGTCATAACAAGCCTGAGCCAAAAAAAAAAAAAAAAAGAAAAACACCTTTACCTGGAAAAAGTGCAACTAAGTGAAACTTGTACTCTGAGGTGAGCAAGAAGCAACTGGGAATAATTTGTCAGTCTTACCTGTACTCCTTGTCATCTGCAGAGTATCCATTACTCAGTACTCCTCAGAATTGGGTCCACCGTGAGGTAACAAATTCTGTTGCTCCATTTTCTGGGAAAGAAGACACTCAGATCTTCTGCTTTGTTCCAAGGGTCAGCACTTACCTACTTGGAGTTGCTTAAATCCAAGCAAATCATACCTTGAAAATTAAAAGAAATTCTTGAAAATGTATTGCTTATGGTATTTTCCACTGTTTTTAAGGAAACAAGAACTGCTGAGAAAGGAAATAAAAGGTGAAGCTGGAGAAAGATGATTTCATACGATGATTCAGGCACACTTTGTAACTGCAAGTTGTCACATCATATCACAGACCTTTCTACCTGCTGGAGAGGATAGTGAGTCAGTTTCTTTGAGAAAAACTACTGTTTCCCAAATTAATAGCTCATATATGTGAAACATGTAAATTACATGTAGGACATTGAGAATTCTGTTCAGTAGGCAACCAACTGTGCTTAGGTACCTGAGTGAAAATTTTCAGTCTTAGAAATCTTTGGGCAGACGATGTCTTGCCCTTGAGTGTCCAGACTCTGCTGGGATCTTGATTTTCAACAGGGTGTCTAATATTCCTTGTTGCCTTAAGCTCTTGTACCTAGAAGTGCTTTTGTGTAAGAAAAAAAAAAAAATAAAAAAATTACTCACCTTCCTCTTTGTACTGGATTAAGGATACAGCTTTGGTTTCCAGCTGCTCTTCTTGTTATAGGTTATCTCCAGATCACCCAAAAAGGGCTAAAGTTCACCTCATGTACTTCCAAAGATTGGTGTCCAGTTTGCCATAGCACAGCACAAATGAGACTGACACGGAGAAATAATTTGCTGCAACTGATCTATCTACTGTTCCTTGTTAAAAGGCAAATTGTTTACTGTGAAAGCTTGAGGTGTGGATGTAGTTACTGCATGCTCAACATCTGCCTTCTTGAGACCCACAGTGATTTCTGCTCATTTTCATCATCTCAGGAGTTGGTGAGACCTGCTGAAAAGCAGCACAGGTTTTGCAAGGACCTAGGGTAGCTCTGTGTTGTAGACAGAATTCTTGACACCTAAAGGTCCTGCATTGCTCCTATCCCTGGGAGCCAACCTTGATAGGCAAGAAGCAGAGTACCTTAGTGTAAGTAGTGTAGCAATTTTTGTCTGTTTGGCTTGAAAGGGAGAATACTATGATAGTCTACAAAAGGTTTGTGGTTAGGGTTAAACATATATTTGCAAAATTCCCTAAGTACGTTTGCTGTTTAGGCAGCGCACATCATCTGACATGGTACACAGATACCTCCCTGCACAGAGGGGACACTACACAGGAGACCCATCTGAAAAGTGTGTTGAATTCCTCTTCTCACAAGCAAGCCTGTGTAGTTTTGTGTTTCCATGCTGGAGTGTATGTAGCACTGGCTTGTGTATGTTGCTCACAGGTTTTCCCCCATTTTATGGTGCAGAGCTGCAGCCTCACGTGGTCCAGCAGTGCATGAACTTTAGAAACTAATAGAAATATAAAACAGGAATTGTAAGCAAGACTGTTCACCTTGGTTTGAAGCAAAGTATCAGGAAGCTGATTTTTTGGCCCTCTAAAGGGTGTTGTTGCCCATTGCATGCCATTGCCTGCTCCTCAGTGCGGGTCCTGAAGGTGCTGTGGAGGTTTCGCATTCCACCTTCAAGTGAGCTGGACTTATGAACTGGAACTAAGATCAGAACTGACAGCTAGGCTCATGCCAAATTGAAGTTTTATTTATTTGATCATTTCATTGCGAGGTAGACACTGTGTCTGTGGTTTATATCTTTAAAATAAAATAAACTATTTATATATGGTGAAGAACTGTAAAACACATAGACCTTATTCACTAATATTTTTATGGTTTCTTTACACTTGACAAGTAAAGAATTTGTGAAAGTGTTTTTTGTACCTAAATCCCACAGATTTCTTGGGGTATTTTTTAAATTAAAACAAGGTACAATCTAGATTAGTAACACAAACTTAGCTCCTGTTTTTCCCTACCATGCAGCATGCACCCTTTGGAGTGAATGTTTAATACATACTTTAAAGGATTACATTCAATGAAAACTTAAGAAAATACCATCAACTTTTATCTATTTAACATTTTCATGTTATTAAATAAAGATACCTCATGTGAATTTCAGGTCAGAGTGGAAATATAAATTAGCTACTGTTTTCCTTCCCCTCCTGATAATATTGTTTTGTTTACATCACCATGGAAAGCTTTATGCAAATTTTCTTGCCACACCATATCCATTATACCTTAAAGAGAAAATAGTCTAATGAAAATTCTCAAAACAGCTATTACTTGTAGGAAAGGAAACTCAAAGGTCTTCAGTTTTTCAAAGTGCCAGTGCTACTAACTCAAGTTTCATAGAGGAAAAAATCAGAACTGTTCCTTCATAGAGACACATTACTGTGAGCTCCTGATGAAGCCAGCAAAGCCGTGGAGAGGCTGTGGTTTCCAAGCCAGGTCTCACCTGGTATTTTGGTCCTGTGGACAAGGGGCTCCTGGATGTGTTTGCCACTCCTGTTGACAGTTGTCAGGTTGCTCCTGCACACACCTTTACAGCTGCAGCTCCTGCTGCACGTGTTGCAGGACATGTGGAAGGTCATGAGCGGTTTCAGTCTGCATTGCTATCATCCTAAAGCACAATCTTGCCCTGCACTTTGCACTACGAGGGCTAGGAAACCAGTATCTTTCGTAGTAATGACTTCCAGTTTACAGCCTTCATTTGTTATATTTCCTCAATAGCTGTTGTGTTGAGATTAACTGCATAAATGGTCTGCAGCTGGCTGTTATGAATTAAGGGAGTTTAATCAAAGTATTTCTAATGTACAGCATAATGATAATACATGGGGGAAGTACTATTTAAGAGATAATGATGGCTTCAGAAGATCACTGTTGTAATGTTTAGTGCATATGCCTTCAGCATTGAATTTGTTGTTGTTCTGAATATGCTTAATGGATCAGTGAAAAGCTGCCTAATGTGGGATTGTTTGATGGGGCTGACAGAGCTGGAATTAGCCCATTGCTGTTTACTGCATACAGCCATTAAGATTAATTGCTGCCAGATAATTTTGACTGTTTTTATCTTCGGGAAAAAGTGTCACTAATGGGTTTATAAATTGGTTCACTATTACTAATAGTAAGGCCAGTGTAACAGGAGAGGATGTCAGCAGCTAATTCTAAAGATAAAGGTAAAAAGTATAAAGTACTATATGACTTGCTAGTTTTAAGGGATAATGTTATCTAATAACAGACAGACTGATATATGATGCTCATTAATGCTATTTCCCGGGCTTTGGGTTGAACCTAATAGATGCTAATAAAGTCTTATTTGATGTACCATTAAAAAGCTCAATCTGTTTTCTGCATTAATGCACAATGTTGTTTATCACATTTTCAGTGACTAAAACCCAAACCCTCAATCTGTTACATAACTGAACAGTATCAGGCTAGTTATACCTATTTTTGTCTTTGTTTAGAGACACAGAAAAATTTATAGGGCAACCACATTTCTCTATGTACTATACACAATTCACATCACCCCTCTTCCTGTCAACAGTGACAATACTTCAGATTTCATTTTCCATATCATCTTCTACATATACTGTCACCAGTAAATTCTGCAAAGTGCTCCCTCCAAGAGAGAAATTAATTGGTTTGCAAATGTTAGAAAACAGTGCTGGGATGTGGGCAAAAATTATCCAAGGAGGAGGAATCCACATTAGAGGTTAATAGTCTGGTACACCACATATACATGCGTGTACAGTGCCTCTAATTTGCTGCGTATGAAAATGAAAGTTCTTTGTGCACTGAGTCTCAAATATATCCCTTGTATCTAAGGGCATTGAAAAGAGAGTGGGAAGAACAAGCACTAAATAGATAGGAACACAGACAAGGAATGCTTAATGAAGAGGGAAAACCAATAGCTCATGAGTAGTGAAGTTCTCTTCTCAAGCAGAGATGGTGTAAATTATGAAGTGATTCCCTTCTCAAGTTGAAAGAGCATTTATATTTTTCACGACCAATTTTTATATTTTCCTGAGAACTTATTCAATTTTTTTGAGGTGCTCTGGATAGTAAAAGAGTTCTCATCTAAAAAAAAAAAAGGCAATCTCAATCAAACCCAGAAAAAAGCCCTTTTCATTATTTTTCCCTTTCAGAATGCTTGTATGTGAAGACCTCTGAGAAGTGAAGAGGAAAATATATAGGGTGGTAAGGTCTGTTCTGCTGTATTTGCTGTTTTCACAGGTAGTATTCCAGGTGGCACCCTTTGCGATTAAGGACATGAACCCTTTATTCTGGCTTAGAACTTTTCCCCATGCATCCTATTTCCATCCTTTTGCCATGCTTATACCATCTGCCTGAATATCTAGTAATGCATATTGATGTGTGAGGAACTTATACTATGTAGGGAAGTCACTACAATCTAAATATTCTTCCTTTTATTTATCTATCTGAACATTGCACAATGCTGCCTGGAGAGATCCATTCAGGCTTTGTCATTGTGTCCAGATCCTGATTTCCTCCTCTCTTGTATCCCCTACTATTGGCTGCATTATCCATATCTAATCAATCATTTTCCAATTAAACTTTTGTCTGTACTCTGATTTAGCACTGTTTTGACTTAAATCGATTTAAAATCCGTTTCATTAATTTAGTACACACTCTATGTAGACACATTAATGTTGGGTTACAAGCAGCTTTTTTTCAGTTTACTTTTAACTCAATATAAGTTAAACCAAGCTCTGTCAGTCTTATATTGATTTAAAAGAGCTGACACAACCTATTTCAGTTTTAACTACATTGATTTTAAAACCTGTTCTTAGTTAAACCAATGCAGTTTGTGCATACAGAGTCCCAAGTTTTGTCCCTCAAAAGTGTTGCCAACCTTTCCATGCATGGCCCTACATAGATGCCCATTAGCCTCTCCTTTCTATTGTTAATGATTCTAAATAACATCTTGAGGCAAGCCTTGATTAGGTTGTTAACCAAGCTGTCTGTGGCAGGCAATTTAGGATGATAGCTTACACAAAAATTATTCCAGAATAAGGTATAGGGTTATGGGTTGTTTTAATGAAGAGTAGCTGTACTGGAACAGTTCCAGGTAGAGGCACTGTGAGGAAGATTTGGGTGTTCTTGTGCCAGTTTAGACAGAGCAGGGCAACCTTGCCTGGTCCAGGAGGGAATGGATCCCTAATGATGGATCAGCCAGACCAGACACCTTGGGCAGCCTAGGGCACAAAACCCACAAAACATCTGGGTTTACTCACCTGAATCCCTTCCTCTCATGAGGAACCGGGAATGACTTTTTAAGTAATCTGCTTCCAAGGAATGGCGAGGCAAAAGGGAAGAGAAGGAGAAGGAGAAGGAGAAGGAGAAGGAGAAGGGAAGGGAAGGGAAGGGAAGGGAAGGGAAGGGAAGGGAAGGGAAGGGACCTGAGGATATATTAGGCAGAAGTGAAAAACAGGCACAGAAATTTGACACATCACACAGTGGGGTCCTATTTCACTAAGCAGAACCCTTCCAATCCTTTACCTTGCAGGGGCAACTGTTTTGGGTCATGCTGTACGCACAATGGCTTCCTTCCTAATCTTCTGTTTGGTACAGAGCTCCTCTGATTATGAATTTGCAGAAGCAGCATGTTAAATCTGAACTTCCTTTCCCAAATCAGATAGAGATTTTGGACTACTTAACCTAAAAACAAGAGTCAGTGAAGATATCCAGGTGTTTCTAAACTAATATCTGTTGGATAAGGCAAAATGATGTTTTGCAGAATGCAGAGCCTGATCTCCAGTGCAGTAAAGGCAATCTAACACAGTCTGACACTTGACCAGTTTTTCAGGAAGGGCTACCACAATTTATGTCCATTCTCAAAATGGCAATGAACACCTGAGCTTCCTGAACTTCCTGCACATCCAGCTGCTTGTGGCTCTAAGTGAGGGGTATCTGCCTCGCTGGAGCAATCCATTTTTCCACCTTGCATCCCAGAGGTTTGCTCAAACTCAGCATAGCCCAGGTCAGCTACCCAAAAACTCTGGAGGAAGGTACCAGCCAGTTATGAAGTCACTCTAGGCACTATTCTTTTCCTCCATATTTACACTGTGATGGATGAAGAGAGGACGAGTGCTTTCCAAACTTTCCCTTTCCCCTAACACTCTGTAATCCACGTACTTGCCTAGAGCAAACCCATCGCCCATAGCTTCTGGAGAAAGAAACAGTATTGCCAAGCACAACCATATCCACACAGATTTTGGGACACTCTTCTAACTCCTTTGCTACCACTAGTCCCATGTCAGTCACCCTTATGAAACTAATGTAACCAAGAAGAGGACTCAACATCTGATCTGCCCTATGCCCCAGGAAACAGGACCTGGCTGACAGTGAAAGATGCCTTCAGGACAGCAGGGTCTCTGAGTAGCCACTTCAAAGCAGAAACTTCACTAAGGTGCTTTGCAGGATTGTCTTTCCCTTTCTGTTGGTTAGACAGGAACCCTTATGAGACTAACCTCCTACATCAGGCACTTCATTTAAGTACCTAAATTTAGACACTGTGAAAAGCCTTATAATTTTCTTTCTTTCTGGTTGTCTTCTTTTAGGATGAAATTGACCCCTCTGCAGCATCCTAGTTCAGGACAGATTACCCTTCTAGTTCTTTGCAAACTCTGATTCCAAGACCTTGTTCCAAAATGGAGCAAACCCCATATAAAGCCCCCTGAAGTCTTGTTCAGGTTTAGCCATCCAGCAAGATCACTGTCTCAGAAAAAATCTGGACTTAGACAGAAGTATAGTGTTTTGTTTGACCCATTCCTGTGCCTCGCTTCCTCGTCAAGAACCGTGATGCTGAAAAGAAAATCCTGTGGGGAATTTGTACTTTGGAGGGGGAAAAAATATCAAGTCAGACCTCCAAAAATTATAAAGTGTTACATTAATTGCTTCTTTTCACTTGTCACCTTCTTGATTTGAGCTTTTACAGTTCATATTTTTGAACTGTCCTCTGCAACCCAGACCATTAGGAATGTCTTTTTCTTAATAAAAACAGTGATTATCAGGTAATAACAGGATTCTTGAAGCTAAGGCACTAAAAATACTGATTGTTGCAAAATGCATTATTAAATCACAAGTCTTGGCAACATCATAAAGTGTCTTTTCCTCCTTTCATGACTATTTTTCACATATCTGTTTGAAGCAATTTCTCAAATTATTATTTTTTTATGTATAAACACAGACATGTGCAGGTTATGAAGAGATGCAGGGAAGAACCCGGGCCATGGATAAGTGCTTGGAAAGTGTCAAGTGACAGATCATGCAGCCATTCTATTTATCAACATCAAAAATTCTTTGTCTGACTCCTTGAAATGTTATTTTATCACCACACAAGTATATGTGGGGTGATTTTTACAACTGACGTACGAGTGTGATAAATTGCAAAACTTTCTCTCCCTAAATTCACACTTGAAAATGATGTGTTGAAATTTTCAAATTGACCTAATTAAGAATATTAGGAACAAATGCAGATACTTAATACAGCAAATGAATTCGGTTAGGGTTTGGTTGTGTTTGTTTTTTTTTTTTTTTTTAAATTCAAGTCATGGATATATTATCCTGAAATTAAACTATTTAACATGGAAAATTCTCTCAGCTTCAGACAGTTTCAGGCCAATTCTTCCCAGACTGCAGCTATTACCTCAAAAAAATTATATAACTTGCCTTTCTTCTGCAAATCGCTGAAGCCTGACTGGTGCTCCATTATTAACATCAGAGCTGTCAGCATCTCAGGGAGGCAAGAGAAGAAAGCAAAGCGTTCCTACCAGCAGCAACAAAATCATGCTTGCATTTAGAGAAATCTTCCTTCAATCCTCTTTAAACCAAGCAGAGAACTACTTAAAGTACAGTATGCTGAAGGTGGGGTTCATTTCACTTTCACCATCTATAAGTTAGATGTCTCTCTTAGATGTCTATAAGGTAAAGTCAGCTTGGCTCCATCTCTAGACAATGAAGAGAGATAGGCACCTCCAGAGGGTGATTCATCCCATCCAAAGACAGTTATGGAAGAGAGAGGGAAGGAGCCACCCTTTGGAGGTGCCTGTCTCTCTCCAGTGACTACAAAGGGAGTCTGTGGTGGATGGCTTAAACTTGACAGCTAAAGTTATGTGAGATGAAATCTAATCCTAAGCATAAATAACACAGGACAAGCTTTACTCTCCTGTACTGAAGAGGAGGCTATTAGTGATGATTATTGGAAGCATTCTGCATTAAAAATGCACAAATTACATTGTGCTTATTAGCTAGCATGAATTAACTCGATTAACTCGATTGTGCATATAACTACCCTGATATGTCATGGGTGTCAGAGCCTCCAGAAAAAGTAGGAAGGGCAAGTTTAGTTTAGGAAGGGACATGGTTCTGAAAGAATGTCACACTCAGCTGAGAACCAGCCTCTGAATGCTCCTGTTTCTCTTAGTGCTAACTACTTAATGACTGTCTTACAGTAATGAAAACCCTGGGCATCATTTTTACCATCTGAGTGCCATTTGTTTCTGTTCTAGTTGTGATCCTAACGGCATGACAGGTTAGTCAAATGGCATTTTACAGGAAGTAGAATTTTATTATAATAACTTTAAAAGAGTCAGAATATATTCCTTTCACATGATTTGCATTAATTTCCCAGCCCATCAAAGTATTCTTCATTTTAGGTTAGAATCTGAAAACAGGCAAAAACTACTTTCCTCTGGTAACTGTAAGCAGTATTCTGTATGGCACCAACTAACTGGCTTTCACTTTGCCCCAGACTAATCCTATCTAGAGCATATGGGGGGCAGTGGAGTAATACCTCTTGACCCTGGCTCTCCTGTAGGCTTCATACAATGTCTTCATGACCCTAAAGCTTCTCTTTATTTCAGTTCAAAGAGTCTGACATCAGAAAGGGTTGTGCTGGAGCCAATGAGGCTGGTGTGTGTTATACTGTGGAAGTGACCACACACATGGCATGCCATAGGGTTTGGCACAGTGAAGATATCTGAGGGTGCAAAGCCTACTCAAAATATGGCTAAAACCAAAAAGCAATGGGAAAATCAGCCCAAGGGAGGATCAAGATACCACCATCTGAACTGGTTCCTGTCCTTTCTTAATATAGCTGTGCTGGTATACTCAAATGGACTTTATCTGGTCATGGCTTTGGCTGTTTTAATGAAGGAACTCAGATTTTAGCAGTACCTACTATATAGGGTGCCAAAAGAAAAAGACTTCAAGATGCCTCTGCAGCCTGGGTCTTTGTGTCTTTATTAATACTTTCTTGAAAAGGAAAGTGGATAGACATAATTTTATGACTGTGCCAAGGGGTCTAAAGGCTGTGTCAAATCAAGCTTGCCACCACCCTCTCTTGAACTGTACTGTGGGCATCTATCTACCTAAGGTTTCACCCCAAGAACATTCCTCTGGTTTAAAACAATAGGAGTAGAGAAGGAAGGCCTTTGCACTTAGATTCAAGAGACTTCTTCAGAAGATGTGATTCACATGTATCTGAGAATTTCATCACTGCTTAGATAGTCTGTCATCTCTGCCTTTTAAATCCAGGTATTTTTAATATTCCTAGTGTAACACATGCATGAGAAAATACTGTAGCTGTGAAGGTCCAGATTGTGCAATCTACTAACCTAGGAGCTACTGTCACTTTTATGTGCCCTATATTTTATTCACCCATAACTCAAATAAATGCAGATTTTTAAAAATTTATCTTTATCTCTTGCCTTGCTTTCCAGCCCTCAGTGTTCAGAATTTGAGAATCAGGTCATCTAGATAGAAGCTACAGTATTTGCTCACATGCTATGCACCTTCAGTAAGCAGCACTACACAAATAAACAATATTTTACATCTTCCAATGGGAAAAAATTCAAAATATTGCTATTATTAGTTGGGTTTTATTTAATTGTTCATAAAGATGGCCATTTGGTTTTCACGGCAGTCTCAACCCTTAGGCAAGTAAAAATTAAATCAGAAACTTGTATTTAAATCATCCATCTAGACAGAAAGATTTATGAAGTACCATTTACCTGACGAATCTTTCACTCTAAGTTATCTAATGGTTTTCTAAAATTAGATGCTACTTTCAAAAAATCAAAACTATCAAGAGTTATTAACATAGCACCTTTTTAAGGATATTGTTAGATACACAAACGTGGGAAAAAAATACAAAAGAACAAGTTGCATCAGCTTTGAATGTGTTTAAAGCAATACATTAAAAGTACTGGCAAGGTTACATTTGTAGGAAGAAGCAAATTGGTTGAAACCCTGACCCCACTGAAATTAATGAGATTTCACCCTTTGTCTTTCACTCTTCAGACATGTTCCTAGTGACCATGACCATGAGAAAGATTCTTGCACAAGGACATTTGAAATGGTGGGCTCTGTGTCTTGAAACAGTCAGTTGATTTGGCATTTCTGTGCTTCAGTATTTCTTGTAGTCAGTGCACAATATGTGTTCCAGCTTGAAGGCTTCTAATAGTTGATAGAAAATAAAAATAAATGTTGCTATTTACAGATCCAAATATTCGTAAGAGCAGGAGTGAAAAATGTTTTGACTGTTTCATAAAACAAGTGTGAAAAATGGCCAGTGAATAATTTTAAAGGGTCAGTATTAAATTTCTATTACTGTAGTTAAATTCTAGCTAGAAAGTGGAGCACAAATTCAGTAAAACCATAAACAAAAGTATCTGATCTGTGTTCTACAGACTTAGTCTGTGAGTCTTCTGTATTGGGGTTTTGGGTCTTAAATGTTCTTGCTTTTTATAATGTATCTTCAAATATATTCTAGGATCTACCTATACCTAGCAGTTTTAATGGGGTCACTACTTCCTGTCCATCTCTTGATTTACAGAGTAAAAAGTCTATCACACTTTCCAAGATGCATCTGACCCTTGAGAGGACAACATGTGAGATATGAAGACAGCAACTAGCCTTTGACCAAAAGCAAGAGCCAAGTTGCCATAGAACATAAAACCATTACAAGAATAGGACTGAGAAAGATTTGGGGAGGAGGGAGAGGAAAAGAAGGAAAGGAAGAAAGAATTCAGGAAGGACTGAGGTGGTTGGAAAGCCACTATGAGAAGTGCTTGCATCTATCTCGTTGAGGCCATACAGCACTAACTAAACTAATAAGAACAGATCAGGACACAGGAATTGAAGGTAGTAGAAAAAAAATGGTGAAAGAATATGAGAAGGTTGGACCCAGAGAACACAGAAATAGAATAAAGTTAAAAGGGATTTAGCCAAGTCCTGGGATACTGAGAGCCTGCTGGTACTTCTGCTGAAGAGCTGAGGGTCTGACTGGCTCAAAGCATAAGCAACAGCAGGCAGTACCCCAGGACAGCAGACTGTTGGGTCTGCAGGATGGCAATACTGGCTCCTGGGTCAGTGGCAGTGCTGCAGGATGGCCAGCTTGCTGATTGCTCTTTTTTGAGACAGGCAGAAGCAGCAAGGACCAACCTGCAGTGGCAATACCAGGGACCATGGCCCCTTCAACGTGTCTCACTTCTCCCCCTGTTCCTGCACTGGAGCAGCTCTCAGAGAGGCAAAACTCAGTTCTGGGTCCAACCCTAGATAGACCTGGTGTCTCTGGTTGTCAGAAGTATCTGTCACTATCAAACCTCCAACAGATTTAAGAATGATCTGGGGCATCTGCTAGCAAAAATACTCAACCTCTCATTTAGAGAAAATAAATAACTAAATAAAAAAAGATAAAATGCTCACTGCTGAAGGACTGCAGCCTGGGATCCAGGCTTCAATACATGCTGAACTTAAAGCATGTAAATAGGACAATGCCTTCAAGGGTCCAGCTTCTGTTTTTAAAGCTAGTCATATCTCAAAGTAATCTGCCAAGGACCTTCACTGATTGCAGTGCTAATGTGTAAAACACTTAACTATGATATGATTTGGACAAAACAGCCTGATTTGGTAAAGGATAACCTATCACTCTTTTCTTCCTAGAGTACATGAGCAAAATTCAAACTACAAAATAATGGGGTTGGTCTAATATATTTGGATTTACTGAAAGTGTTTTTGCAAGTTTCTGACAGAAAGCTGTCAAAAAAGTAACACCATGAAGTACAGTGGATTAGAAACAGCATCACGAGGCAGAAACTGCTCCATTTTTTAGTGGTAAAAAAGAAGTAATTAATACTAGGATACTCCAAAGCTGCATGTTGCCATTGATATTGTATTGTAAGTTAGTGACCTGAAAATCTGTGTGAACACTGAGCTGACCATACTTGGGAGCATCACAAAGGCTGATCAACATTAAAGAAGTTTACAGAGAGCTCTGGAGAGATTGAAACCAGTCAGTGAAAGGACAGCATGGTAGCTGGTGAAATTCAATGAATGCAGGTTAAAGTATGCTGAAGGAGAAATCATTTGAACTGCTGAGATCTCAGAGCTTAAAGAGCAATGAGTTTAAAGAGCAGTGAGTATAGCTAATGAAAGTACCTTCTGAAAGGGAGAACTGGCAATTGCTGCTGGGGTGTAGCTATTTTCTGAAAGAGGTTTGGCATTCCAGAAGGCATCAGAGAGCAAAAGAAAAGAGTAATAGGGAAATTATTATATTTCAGTATACGACAGTGGCATAGGATGATAGGGAGAATCATCTCCTTTTCAAGAGGAATTCTGGCTCAAAAAAAAAAAAAAGGCATAACAAAAAAAAATAAATGAGAGAATTTAAAAATGTTTGTGAAAATCATGAAGGAAATGAGACAATGAGATAAAAAAGATCTTTTTTCATGAAAAGGATATAAGACTAGCAGTTTTGCACTTTAATTTCCTATTGACAAGACTTCACTTTCTGACTAAGGAGGTGCTGGTGTACTAGTAAGTGATACTGGTAAGCAGAGGTAAGATACTGGGGTAGGCTCAGCGTGGGACTAGTCCAGCACTGGACTAGCTCAGCATGGGAATTTTTCTGTCCAAAGAACTGTCATCACAATTAAGAAGTTACTGTTCTGGCTGCAAAATAATTCCTGTCCCTGTCTACATCCCCTGTCTACCCTCTAACCTCACTAGCTTCAAGAAATTTGACAGACTTGTGAGATCTGAGAGCTGCTCCTGTTCTTAAAGGTTTGTAGGGATCCAGGCAGAGATAAATGAACCTCTTAAATATTCTGGGGGAAGGAGATTTGCACCTTCTCAGATGGGAGAAATTGCAGTGGAATGATCAAACCTGTAAAAAGCTTCTGAAAGATGTGGGACCTTTTTAGAAACCAAAATACAACAGTCAGGAAAGAGATTCACAGGAAACCAGCTTTCATTAGTTCTAGGCCTCAAGGGATTTGTTCCAAAAACCACACCTGTCTTACAGAACTAGATAACCAGACACAAGGATAGTCTTCATAGACAAGTGAAGATGCATCTGGTTTGCCTCTACACGGAGGTCTTTAGTTGTTACCTCTCTTCTTATAGAACATTTTGGCTGAGGATCTTGTCTGTGCTTCAGCACTGTCATCAGGCAGGTCTGGAGATTGAATCCTGGTAAATACGTATTTTTTTCTCAGATCTGTCCTGGATGCTGGGTTTGCTGGGGTAATGAACAAATTTGATCCTGAACAATTAAAACTATGTAGCCCCTCTGAACCCTAACAGCAACCATTGTATTGCATACATATGGGCAAGTGATACAGAGAGGTAACACATCAAGCCATGGATAAAAGGTTAACAACCCCTTTCCTGAGCAGCATAAAGACAGTTGCCAGGCTGCTTCTGTCCCTGCCCTCTCCACAATTCCACTGGGAAAAAAAAATCCAACATTGACTTCCTTTAAATTATTGAAAATCCTAATTTTCTGAGCCCTAAAAGACACAAGCTTTATGTGTCTCAGTCTTAAAATGCTGTTGCACGTATATGTCCACGCAGAGAAGTGAATGGGTCTGAATATCCATCCAAAGATTATGGAGTGCCTCAGCCCATTTCTTGTAATTAAAAAATACCTGGATACAAATTTATCTTTCCAATTTTATTTTCCTTATCATGCCCAACAACAACAACTAGTAACTTGCTTTGTAGCTTAGACTCTTAATGTCTTCTCTCTCAGTCTCAGCTGCAGTAATACTTGTTTTCCTTATTTCTGCTCCAGGCCTTTTCTTCTCTTGCAGCCTGATTGTATCTTTACAGTACCTTCATTTAGCCCCTTTTCTCTCTATTCTTCTCATTGCACACTTTTTCCTACCTAGTTGTCACTTACCAGCAACTTATCCACCCTACCTTCATCAGTCTTTGAAATCACGTGCTCCTCACCAGCTACTCATCACCTTTCTAATTCTTTGACTCCTTTTTATAAGTTAGGCTGCATCAATATTGATGAAATAAATGGGTTTGGGGCGATTTTCTGCACAGAGGCAAACAGGCACAGAGCAACACTCACTCACACTCTCTTATCTTCTGAGATGGGCTGGCCAGATCCAAGCCCCAACAATCTCTGTTGATTCCCAAACCCTCCCTGCCCAGGAACAGTTTGAAGACTACCAGGTGGCCCAGGACAAAACCTTGCCAGAGACCACTCAAACTTTCCAAACTGTTCAAGTTGCAGTACTACCTCTGTCACTGTTAAGTTTGCTACAGCCATATTCACCAGCAACAGAAAAAAAATGTTGAAGACAGTGATGTACATAGCTGACTTCTGTGGTTTGCAAGAACTGTAATTCTAAACCAGACCTGAGCTTTTTCCCTATGTAAACTGATTTCTAGTTCTGAAATGCAGTCGTTGGCTTCCCAGCTGCTGATAGCTTTAAAGCTGCCTGAAGCCAAGCCAGCTTCTCTGCTGAGCAGGCAGTATGGTTTCTTGCCATAAAGGAAACAAGTTGAAAGGCAGGCTGTTGACCACGTAAAGTATGGATGTGCAGGACTTTTGTTCAGAGCCAATGTTTTTCCTGCCATCATACCCAAAGAGAGCTTCAACCTGGAAACCAGTGGTTTCATAGATAAATTGGAAGCTCCAACATCATCAAATAGCCTCAGCACAGCACGTTACTGCCTATAAACGAGGCTGTGGTAACTGTCCACTACAAATACAAGATAATGTGACATACGTTAGCCCGCAGTGAAAAGGGGCTAACCTAAGCCAAATTACTCTGACTGTGCCATGGGCTAAGAGCATTTGCACAGGCAGCTATTGAGACTCAGCTGATGCATGGTAACAGTTAACCAGAGTAATTTGATCATATGTCTGATCTCAAAGACAAAATAGACTCTAAATTGCTGGTATGGTATATGGGAGATGTAGCCATGACATTCTGTTACATTATCATCTGACCTAACAAGAATGTAAAAGATACACTCCTTTTCTGGCACTGCTTTAACACAGCATTTTACCAGCCTGAATTATGAAAACAAAACCCCCCAAAAAAGTGCTATATTTAAACCTATAAAAATGCAGTTTATTCCTCTTTGATAAGGCATAACTTTTTTTAGCAATTGTAATCTGTAACATTACAGCCTTAGGAGGTAATTTACTAAATAGGACAAAATTAGCTGATTTTTGGACCATTTAAAAGAACATTTATGTTGAAAGCATATAAAATGTATTAAAGTAATCTCTAAAGTCTTTACCCCTGCTTGAGATTTTAATTTACTCAGAGCTAATAAATTATCCCCTTTCAGAAGCTATTGAAAATTTTCACTTAAATCCTTTTTAAAACTTAATGTGTTCAATTGAATCTTAAGCAATTCATACACACATACACAGAGCTTGAGGTGGTCACCACACCAAGGTGAAGGCTGAAAAGAGGTTAGATTGGCACTAACTCCTCTGCCCTTTGGGATTGGTGGGGTGCTGTTAATGAATGTGAATTCCCTGCTCCGCCAGAGCCCTCCCCCTTCATATGTACTGGTCTGGCTGTCAGGTAATTACTTCTCCACCATGGCATTTAACAAAATGTCCTGTTCAAAGCTTTGGCCCTTTTTCTCTGTGACTGCGGGATGTGGCTGCAATCAGGGAAGGGAACGGCAGATCTGGGTCACCCCAGTATTCAGGTTAGCTGGGACACAAAAGCTTGCTTCGTCTCAGACAAGGCTCTGTGTTACAGTTGCACACTTATCAGAAATATTTTTTCAGGCTATCAATTATTATATTTGAGCATCGCATCCTCGCTCTAGGGAGCCCTTAGCAAGCTGTAGCAAAAATCAATCCAGTTTTACAACTTTTACCTTGGCACAGCTCCAACTCTTTATCTACCTCATGCAGTTATTTAAAGATGTGGTGGGTTTTTTTTCTGGAGTGCAGCTATATTCCCGAGTAGGACTTGTCCTTGGTGTACGCAGTACCTTTTTCCCTTGATTAGGGTTAATCTGTGAATCTGCTTTGGTTTGGCTTTTCATGTTTGACAGTTTCCATGCCTGTGATGAGGTTTGTGTGGCTGGATACCCACCTCTCCCAGACACCACGTATTTCTTATGGTGGTGGGAACTGGAGCCTTTTATGTCAGGGAGTGTGCACGTGGGTTGGACCCACTCTTGTTCAAATTGCTTTAACGTTGGCTGCAGCTGCAACTAATGGAATCTGAAAATCTCTCCATGTGTTTATTCTGAGCTGTACTTTTCCAGTGCAAACCCCACCTAGGAGGCTACCAAACCAGACTTCCCCCTCTACATGTGTAGGTGCATGAGGCTGCTTTGTCAGCATGCCTCGAAGACCACCTTCATCAAAGGGGTTATGAATCACAGCAGCAGCAGCAGCACTTCAAAAGGCAGACGCTATCACTCTCTCCAAAGGTGACTGCCTCCCAGATGGTAGGGAAATTAGGATAGCAAAAACCGGTCTTAGATATTATGATGTCAGTGTAGGCTGCAAAAACAGACAGCAAATGCTGGGCTTCAGTGGAGTTTTGAAGGAAGAGGCATTAAAAGAAAAAATCTATCTTAGAGCTCTATGCCGAAGGGGGTTTATGTTTATTTTAGAAGCAGATCCAGTTTCTATTTCCCCACTGAACATGTGTGCAGTAGCTCACAGAGTCACTGATCAGATGATTCTGATTCTCCACTTTTCAGCTCAAAAATGTGTTTTACCACTTCCCATTAAAGTTATGTTATCAAATTCCCTCACAGCGGTTAGCTCAAAGGCTAAGAGGTGTCTCTTCATTTACAAAATGCAAGCTGATGCAGAGTGAATAGTGGAAAGTCCAAAAAGCATAGGTTTGGCTCCTTCTTTCCAGCCTGCATGCACAAACCAGCTGCAGCCCTGTCCAGAGAGACTGTTTGAAAAGGTGTGAGGCCATGGTGACACACGTGCATCCCCTTTCTCTAGTGGAAGTGGCTGGGAGGTGACTGATGTTTCCCTAGGTAAGAAAGCAACTGAAAGCCAAGTGGCTTGGGGGCTGCTGACAGAGTGGGAAGGGCCCCTGTTTTGGTCATGTAACACAGCAAAACCAAATCCCTGCAATCGTCATAGTATAATAAGTAGTTTAATAAATCCCTGAAATACATATCCATTTGTAGGATGGGTATCTTAAGGAAAATAACTAAGGAGGTTTCCCTACCTCCCAGGTAATGTAGAGCTAGCATCTAGCCACATTTGAGTGTGTTGTCATTACAGCTCCCACACGAAGCTGGAAATAGCTGGATCAGTCCCGTGTAGAATGCTTCCAAAAAAAGGGCTGTTTGATTTTTTTTGTTTGATTATTTCATAGTTGGAGCTTATTTGTCTATACTTCCTTTTAATCAATGTTTGTGACAGCGTGTCGATGGTGAGGACCATAAATCAAGGTTTTGGCCACTTGCAAATGTATTTTTACAAGGGAAAAAAGTTTATTCTTTTCCAGTTTTCCCACCTTGGTAACTGTTTTTCACCTATTTAAATATTTCTGGCATTACCCAGTGTTCTGTAGTGTTAGGCATTTGGTAGCTAGCTGCAATTCAGGAGCATATGAAATGGTTTACCTTCTTACAGAAAACTTCTGGGATCTTTTAGAATAAAAGGTACTACAAAAATATAAAGTAGCATTATTGAAAACAAATGGTCTACTTTTTTTTCTTTTGTTGGTGGGAAAAATATTACAGAAGAAACAAGTAGAAATTCCAATGTCAGCATAGGCAAAGTAGGACTAGATAGTTGGAGCCATCCTTATTTACTTGAATAATCAAACTTTGAAGGGAAAACCAGCGGGAATTTATCGTTAGAGGCTCATGTTAAGAAAAAACAAGGAACTCAAAATTTGGGTTCAAGCTTCTGATTTCATTTCCTAGTTAAGGTTGGAATGTTTGCTGGAACTTTCCTAGCTTTTGTTGATTTCTGTCATTCAGGAATCACGAAGTAAATATTTATTAACATGGGAACTCTCCTCCCTTCCTGCCCTTCATATTTCTGCTTCTTATGCTAATGAACTTACTTTAACAAGGGAACCACATTCCTCCTGGGTCTGCATCCATTCTGGTGCCAACACATTAGTTATTTAAATGTAGTTTTATATTAATTTTTCATATTGTAATGCATTGTTCCCTAAAAATAAACATGTAGCTGGTTTTCAACAGTAAACAAATATATATTAAAGATATTGTTAGCTGAAAACCTTTCATCTTTCCTTTTGCTTCCTGTGATAATGGTGGTCATTTCTTGCTCTTGCCCTCTGAATTTTTTTCCCTTTTACACTTATTCAGTGACCACCACAAGGGATTTGTTTTCTGTTTTCTGAAGCAGGCTATTGATGCAGATACAGAATTCTGAAACTACATATTTTCCATGCATTCAGCATTTAGCACTAGTATCCTCAAAGCCTGACATAAAGGCTTGGAGACTTTGAATTGGGAAATCCACCAAACAAAACAGAAGTTTAGCAAGAGCTAAACTTAGATAGACTAAGTAGATGCCTGTAGATATATCTGTATGATTCAAGATCACAGCCATACCACAAGAAATCTTGTAGCTTACCAATTAAGAAAAATGACCACTACTGTTCTCTGTGAGGTGGGAGACATTTTTTTAGACTAAAAAGTGGAAACTTTTCACACATCATATGGCCAGGGCTACCATGTAGCATATCAAAATTTCAGGGCTGGCTGCACCCAGGCATCTCCATTTTGAGTCATTTAAAATTATCAAACATTTTGATCTCAGGGATGGATCACTATTATACAATTTGAGAACAATGTTGAAGGCTTTGACAATGCTCTCCCAAGAGTCCTGAAGAAACACAGACGTGAAACTAATGAACATTAATTGGGGTGTATGTGAGGCATTGCTTTTTGAGTCTCAGTGCTGGGGAAGTAGAAGTCAGTTAATGAGTCCCCAGTCTTTGAAAAAGGCTTCACAAATTATTCAAGCAGCCAAGATTGGTGAGTCTGACTTCTGTATCAGGTAATAAAAGAAACTATAAGAAAGGAGAGAATGAATAGTTATCTAGGTAAATATGATATATTCCACGGAAGAATCAGCTGGGCTTTTGTGAAAGAAGTCTGCTCTCACAGATCAATGAAAGTTCTTTGAGAGTCATAAAGGTTATGGGTAATAGTGACCCAATAACTCTACTTACATTTTGAAAAAACATTCAAGAAAGTCCCTTAGAAAAAGACTTCTAAAGAAATTAAGCTGCTGTGGGTAAGAAGGAAGGCCCTCTCATGGATTAATAATTGGTTAAAAGAGAATAAAAAGTAGGTAGGAATAAATGGTCAGTTTTCACAATGAAGAGATATTAATAGGAGGGTTCTTCAGGTCCCTTGGCATGAATGTTAATAAGTTACCTCAAACTGAGAGCAAATAGGCAGATGACAAAGTGAAAAAGTGAGACAGAATAACTCAAGATGCTCAAAACTGATAATAATGATTAAATATTTCAGAAGATCTTCACATGTCAATGGTAAATGAAATTCAGTAAATGGCCACATGGTAGTTACACATGATATGGAATAATGGGCTATGGACTACTGCCACTCAGGAAAGACATGTTGGCATTGAGGATGGTTCTTTGCAAACATTAGTTCAGTGATGAGAAGCAGTCAGAAAGGCAAATAAATCTGATCTTGAATATTGCATCCAGTTTAGTTTACAAGGAGATTATAGGAGACTTGGAAAAAAGTGAAAAGGTGAAGTAAATTAAGAAGGATTAATAGGATGGGGTAGTTTCTGTAGAAGGAAAGGTTGTATAGACTGATACTGTTTAGCAGTGGAAGGATACAGCTGCCATCTAGAAGTCCAAGTGGAAAAGTGAATAGGAACGTTGCTTTTCATAACTGGAGAACAAGTGGTCACCCACTGAAAATATTGAATGCCAGATTTAAAACAGATAATAAAAGCACTATTTTTTCTCCCCAAATGAGTGAAGTAGTGGAATTCATTGGCAGAAGATAAGAGACAAAAAAAAAAAATTTAAAAAATCTAAAATTATAGTAGAGAAATGAATGGATGATAAACCCATCAGTGTTTTAGACATTGCTAAATCTGTACACTGCTCATTGTTCAGCTCTTGAAAGGAACACTCTACATTTAAACTTCTCTCCAGTAATACATGTCAGGTCAGTTCAAGCAAAATGGTACTTGGCTAAATGAAGGTTTGGTCCAACTAAGTACTGCTACTTTTGTCTGCTTATGAAGTGAAATAATTTGCCATTTCCAAACAAAACTTAAATATTTCTCTTTAAAGTAATTTAAAAAGGATAATTTTAAAATCATGATTTCGGGAAGTGGAGGTATTGAAATGTTGATGTTTATTTGCAGAAATTTCATATTTAGCTGGTATGATTTACTTGCTAGTTCAGCATTCTGGATATCTGAACAAAGTCAATGCTCTTAAAATGGTTTGATACACACAGTTTAGATACTTTGTCTTTTCAAGAATTATCATGCGTTGCAGTTCACTGACTAAAATCTTGTTTGCCTGTGGTCATTACTGTATCTTCTATTAATAATACTAAACTACATAAACTAATCAATTCTTTATGTTTGCATTGAAGTTAATGTCTGTATAGCCTAATAAATACAACACATTTGTACAGAAGTAAAAGACATTTATTATTGAGATGAAAACTCTGAAAATCAGAAAGGAATAGTTTCACCAATGTCAGCCACATCAGTTCTTCCTCTGTGAAAGAAAACACTGAAGGGCAAAGCATTGATCATCTCTGTTCTCAAGGGAGTGGTAGCTGGTAGCTGTGCTTCTGGAGGAACTCTATAGATGGGCAAAGGACAAAGCAGTGAAGATGACTTTTCTGACCAGTCAGTGCTACTGATGAGATGCTCAAGCAGGGCCTGAGGTACCTCAGGGGTGTGCTCAGGCTTCTGCTCTCCCATACCAGTTAACTTTCTTCTTCTTCATCCCTAATTGTGCCTGACAAAAAGGACTATATGGCACGGCATGACCTTTCTCATTTTTTAGAATGCATGTATCACAAGGATTGTTTTGAAATATCTCCCATTTCTCACTCTCTCTTTCATGTCCATTTTAGTAACCACAATAACTGAGAAAGAATATTGACAGGAAAGAACCAGATAAAAATGGAAAATAGAATACAATACAAAAAAGGGAATACAAGTCAAAAAAGCTGAAGAACTTTTTGCATATATTTTCTTTGTCCTTAGCTGCTGAACTTTGCTCATCAGTGAAGTAAGTGAATAAGTTTTCTTCATCTCCAGTGACTGCAATCCTATCTTCTGATAAGATTAAAATCTAACATCATAAATCAACAGTTAGAATTAACATTGAGAGTCTGCCAAACAACCCTAGAAAATGTCAGTTGATTAGATTCTACTCCTAGGTCCTGATAATTGTCATTTGTCCTATGTATATGTATCTTATATTTAAATGTATTTGTTTCAATAACATGACAATCACAGTAGGAGTTACCTAGAAAGTTCAGGGGTGATGTGGAAATAGAGCAAGATCATGAGTCAGACACAATTTTAAGTTTTATCTCCTTTTTCATTTTTTTTGTTGTTATTGTTGGTTTGTGTTTGGTTTTTTTTTTCCTTTTTTTCTTTTTTTTTTTCTTTTTTTTTTCCCCTCTGTGTGTTGGATCATCTCAACTCCTGGTTTTGGAAGATTTTACCATACTAATTTTAAAAATACAAGCCCTGGAGTTATTTAAGCTTAGCAATGCACATTATTTAAAAGACAGGAATAAAGCCTTGGAACTGATTGGAACAACCAATTCAGCTATGGAAATGGTGTTTGTTGAAGGTTTCTTTTCAAAGTACTCAGAATATTCCTACTAGCTTAAACAGCTTCCCACTGGCTTATCCTAGGCTCCAAAACCTTATCCTTCCTCAGTCACTTCTGATTCAGCATTGTGTGTTGATGCACTGTAAACCATCCGTCTCAAGAGAGAACATGTGGGGGTGGTTGGTTTATACAGCAGAAATCTTGCAAGTTAGTTACTCCCTCCTTTTAGTTACATAGTGTGCAGAGCTATTTTGGGATTGGCCTGCTTTGGGATGTGCATTTTCCCCCCTTTTTCCAAGACACAGGGACGGCTTGAGGAAAGAAACATCCACACAAAGGTAGAGAGAAAGTTCTTTATCATCCATTGGTCTTACCCAGCTACTGGCAGTGCCTTGCTCACCCCTGTTGAGAAAGAACATGGGACTCATAAAATTGCTCCATGGAGCAGTTCAATGGCTTGCAAACCTCCAGCAGGCTCATGGAGTAGGCAGGATTATTCTAATAAGACCCTACTTTTGGCAATTGGGTGCTAGGAATTTATCACACTCCTTCCCACTCCCCTTAAAATCAGATTAGATCCACCTCTACTGCCCATTCCCTGCCTGGTGACTGGCATAGGGGAAGACAGAACACAACTGCTAAATGATATGTGCCATTTAGTACAAACCTGCTAATGCAGCTGACATTTAGATAGTGGAACGTGGTTTACATTTGTCACAGAAGTGGGGCTTTAGCAGTGTGAACACTGTGAATGACAAATGTGTCCCAGCATGGTGGCCACCTCCAACATGACCAGCTTGGCCACCAGGCCCAGCCCACTTCACCCCAAAGAAACCCTGTGACATTGGAAGGCAAAGCCAGCAATACAGGCTCTTCCAAAATCCCCCTGCAATCCCCCCTGCCTTGTGCCCAATACAGGGGGACCAAGAAGTATCATGAGTCCAGCATTAATACAGTTCTCATTTGAGGACTGAGCTTCCTTGCTGCTTTTTGGTGATTTTGTCAGACTGTCTATTGTTACAACTGAAAAATTGTTTTCTCAGTATCCTGGGATGTTTCTGGTCCCCCTTGCACTGTGAATTGTTTTGGCAATCCTCACTGCAGCAGATTAAGAGCAGTGGCACAGCTTTGACTTTTGTCCCATGAAATCCCTAAATTAATAGCCTACATCATAACAAGCCTGTTCCTAATGAA